>NC_056751.1:144091725-144391725 GCF_019279795.1 Protopterus annectens
TGTCTTCTTTCTGTCTTCTTCTCATTACTTTCTTGTTTTTCTATTCATCTCTTTATTTATTTCCATGTTCTGTGCCCTAAATGGTACAACATGAGATCCTTTCCTAAACACATAAAGGCACTGATAAATTTCCAAGATAAAGCACCACAGCAAAGAAAATAAATGCAGCATAAGAGAGAGGGAGTGACAGAGAAACAGACAAACGGAGGCATCAGTGAAAATATGTCTCCTTTTAACTATTGGAAGGAAAAGACACTTTAAAATTTATGAATTAAATTGAGGCAGTCACGGCATAGTGAAGATATGCCACATAGATACTTCTCAACCGTATTTTGAAGCTGGCACACCTCCAAATCAGTATCTCTCAACAGAATGTTGAAATGGAACAAGTCGCATGAGGTTTCAAGGTGAAGAAAATGAGATTCGCTGGCTATTTATGTCATATTGCTAGGTTATGCATACATGCTAATCCAGTTTGCTTGGTTCATAAAATATATACTTTTGATACTAAAGTGATCATCTTTTCTTTAAAAATGCAAGAAATAAGTAACTTAAATACAGAGACATTAATAGCAGGTGATAACAATTTAGACCACCAAATTTGTCCAGTTGGACTATGTGGATAGGTAAGTGTCTGCTTCAGAACAGTCCTTGTAGATAGATATTTCTACTTCAAATAATCCATCCATCCATCCTCAACCCCTTCTTCCCATATTTGCACATGAGGTCAAGCTGTCACTTCAACAGTAACAATCTAGAGCCAAGATTTACACCACTAGGTGTCTAGCCCTGCCACAGATATTCTTCCACACCACATACACTCGCATGTACACTCACACCTATGAACAATTTAGAATGTCCAGTCCAGCTACTGCATGTTTTTGGAAAGTGGGAGGAAACCAGAGCACTCAGAGGAAACCCACGTGAACACAAGCAGGACATGCAGTTTCCACACAGTGGACACCAGAGCTGAGAATTGAACAAGGGAATCTCTTACTCTGAGGTGACAATGCTATCTGCTGTGCCACTTTTTAATGGTTCAGCTGGAGATTTCACCCAGGATCTTCTGCATGTAAAGAAGATGTGATAACCACTACACTACAGTGTATACCACAAGTGTCCTTTTGTAAATTATGGTTATACTAAGCATTTGTGAAATATTTCAAGCTCTTGCACTGACAGGACTATTCCAGAATGTTGAAATGTGCACATTAGTTGTGCACATATCTGTACAGTGTTGTTTCAGAGAGAGGGCTCTGTCTCTCCTTGGGGAAGGGAATGTTATGATAAGAAATATAAAACTGTGATACACCTGCATATACTTGACTATGTATGATAGCATTTACACTTTCAGATGAATGTGTAATACTGATGTTTTAAGAAGTACTGGATCACATAATACATTGACTCTAGTGCCGTTTAGATGTACACTTATGATGAGTGAACTATTATCAGAGAGAGGCTGGCATAATGGTTAAGATATTTGCCTTATAGGCACAAGGTTCAGGGTTTGGTTCTCACATGGTTTAATTGGCTAGGTTTAAAATGGTCAACAAGAGCAGTTAGCCTAGTACTAATCTCTGAACATATTGTTATAACAGTTTCCACACAGTTAGCCAAGATAGGGGGTTGGCATATGGTTAAAGTGTTCACCTTGCGGGCACAAGGTTTGTTTGTTCCTTTCGGCTTTTCCCGGTTAAGGGTCACCACAGCGAACTCCGGTCCGCTAATGATTGGCAGCAGATTTTGACGTGCTGGCTTGCCGGGCCTAACGCACAACCTTCAATGAAGGAATGCCCATTCACGCATGTCTCCACACAGAAGACGCTCTAACTGAGAATCGAACGGGCAACGTCTAACTGTGAGGCGACAATGGTACCGCAGCACCACTGCAGTTCAGGGTTTAATTCTCACTTTTGAGGGGAAATAGGCTAGGCTTCAAATGCCCCACAAGGGCAGTTAGCCTTGTACTAAGCTATGATCTAAACTGTATAGTTAATCATTTTTGCTGTGTTGTTATTGTGTACAACATAAAATTTACTAGTTTTGCAGTAAATGGTGCTACATCCTGATGTTGTTGAGACTGCCATTCAACATGACTGGTGCACATCATAGAAGAAGGGATTCCACAACTGTGTATAATACACTTACCAGAAAAAAAAGTTATTCAGGCAAATTATTAAGCCAGTCAGTCAGCCAATAATGCTTTTTATTTATATAGTATATTTTGAGGTCCATAGCCACCTAGACAGATATCACCATTACTTAAGAGGGATAACAAAAAACTTTTCTTTCTTTCTTTCTTTATTTGCTGAATGATTTAGTGGAGTGGTCCTTGGACCCTTTTCATCTATGACTTGATCTTGAGGCAGTCAAGTTTATATTATACCAAACATTAAAATTGCAAGAGCACATTGCATATTTATAGTCACTATTACACTGTGCAGGTTCACATGTTGTTTACACAGAAGTGCTATATACAAAGAACTGTGATAACTTAAAGTTATAGCCCCACCTAAACTAAGCACCTTCAAGACCAACCCCAGAACAGCATTTCATCATTACTAAGCTACATAAAGTATACCTCCTGGAGCACCATCTTATCAGAAAGCAGCTCAAAGACTGTATTCACATCACTCACCAATAAACTACTACAACTACAAGGAAAAATCCTTCCCTAAAGTTACCCAAATCCACAAGGGTATGTCTAGCACATAGTTATTCGCAGAAATTAAATCCCTCTACAAACTTAGGGATAAAGCTTGGCCCTCCTGGAAACAAAACCTATTCTCAGAAAACCACCAATTCAGGCAACTTAGAAATTTAGCTAAAAAGTAAACTAGATGGCATGAGCCAACTTATTCCATCACCAACAACATGCCCTCAAAATCAACTCCAGACAATTAAATTAATATAATAATATTATGGGATGATCACAACAAAAACACATAAACAAATCAAGTACCATCACCACTCTGTCAAGCCCACTACTAGCACTTGATTTTCTAAAATAATTCACCTCCCTCTTCTGCACCCCCAAATTCCCTATCAGCCTCACCCAACTTCCCCTAACTCTTCCCTCTATAGTCCTTTTTTACTGTTTCAAAAGGTCACCACCAAAAATATCCTAAAAGGAATAGATCAAACACTTTTAGATGTGCCAAGTGGTTCAAATAACCTACTTCTCTTGTTCATTATTCTGTGTAAAAACACAGTACACCCCCATTTCCCTACCTATTCAACCTATGCATCATAAAAACACAATTCACACTATAAGAAAGAGAGCAGTTGTCAGACCATTGCAAAACATCACTAAACCCAAAAGCCTCAAATGACTTCAGGCCAATCTCTATCCTTCCTATCAATCCTGGAAAAACTTATCTTCACTCACTTCATAGACTCTATTAAAAATGCACCAAACTCTTCCCATAACAAGCTGGATTTCGGCCTGGAAGAAGCACCATGACCACCTAACTGGTGATATTCTAAGGAGCATGGAAAAGGCCACCAAAGAGTTTGACCCGATAGACCATTCATCAGTCCTTGACTCACTATTTATATCACACATAAGGTAAGACCACTCCCCATTTATATACTTTTCTTACAGACAGACATTTCAAAGTACAAATAATGAACTCATTCGCTTTCTGTGTTCCTCTTGAAAAAGGAGTATCACAAGAAGTGGGTCTCTCAGCCCTATTACTCTCACTATTCATGAGGTCCCTCCGAACTCCCATGCCTCTAACTCCCAGTTTTATGTACACAGACAGCATGGTCATTTACAGATCCCACTTTTCCCACTCCACAAACAAAACAACTTAAAGGATTATAACTATGGCTCTCACATAGTGACCTCATAATGAGCATCCAAAATACATACATAAAGAAGAAAAAACAGTCTGACTGCCACAGTGCAAAGCATATACTTTAATGAAAACAAAAATGAGGATAAGTACTTTGAGTTAATTAAAACTCTTCCTCAGATCTATTAAAAACATATTAACAACCACTATTTAAAATAATATTGACCAATCAATATCAAAAGATCAACCTATGCCCCTTAGGGGTGGATTAAAAAGGAGCATCTATTCAAATCTGCTTGAATAAAATGGTATTGGCCATTCAAAATACCATTGACCAGTCATCACCAGCAAGCCGTCCTATGCTCCTTCATGGGCAAATCTAAGGGGAACACTTCATTGAAACCATTGTAGTAAACCATCATTGGCTGTTTGTAAAGCTGTTGACCAGTCATCATCTACGAAACAACCTATGCCCCTTAAGGGCAGGTTTAAGGGGGACATTGCCATTGAGTCCTGGTATTTTATCAGTCTGAAGGCTGGCTATCTACTTCCTCTCTACGATCTCCATTTTGTTGATGATATCACCACCTCTGATATTCTCTCGTACAATTTGAAGGACCATGAAGTTAAAGATATGTCCTTGATTGGCTGAAATATGCTTCACTAGAGCATTCTTGACGTCACCCAATTGAATGTCCCTTATATGTTGCAAAAGTCTTTCTTTAAGTTGCCTGTTGGTTTTCCCAACGTAGAAACTACTACATGCCCTGAAGACTGCAAGATAAACAACATTCTTTGTCTTGCAATTCTCATAAATGGGGTGGTGCATATTTTTTACCAAATATGGGATGCCCAAACTGATTGAAGCTGTAAATATGCTTGCATGCTTTACATGCATGACACGGATATGTACCAATTCTGTTGGATCTACTGTTGACACTTAATTTAGATCCATGGCATACATGCTGTTTGAGATTCATACTGTTCCTAAAACAAAAAGATGACCTGTCTCCTACTATTCCTCTAATATTTTGGTCAGTAGTGAGGATCTTCCAATTCTCTCTCATAATGTCACAGACGTATTTGACATCACCAGAGTAAGTTAATGTCACTTTACTTCATTGATCCATAGCTACGTTCGGTATCTTACTGTGTTGGGATTGACTATTCTTTCTAGAGAAAAAGGTTTTTCATTTGGTCATCCTCAGTTCCATAACTTCAGCTGTTGATTTGCTAATCTTTCTCTCTTTATACAGTCTTATTTTAAAGTCACGCATATGGTTCTCTGATGCTATTAAATAATCCTCATCTTGTTTCAAATAAGGATCAGAAAACTAAAGTGATGTTAACTTACTCTAATGATGTCAAATACATCTGTGGCATTATTAGAGAGACCATCTTTTTGTTTCAGGAACAGTATGTATCTCAAACAGCATCTATGCAATGGATCTAAATTAAGTGTCAACAGTAGATGGTGCTCATGAATAATTTCTTCACAAAAATAGAACTGCAGTTAATGAAAGAAATTAATCAACTTGAGAATTAAATTGTTTCCATACCCTCATTTGATGTTGTAATGCCTACGTACCAACAAATGATAGATAGGCTAATGTTTTTTGATGGTAATCTTGAGGCTGTGAAAAAACATAAGCTAATTAGAGATGTCAATGATTTTAAACTGGGGCAGATTTTTTCCTGGCCTAGGAAACATGAAAAAGAATGGTAAAGAAAGGTACCTTAGATGAATTAGATACCTTTACAAATGAGGAAGTAACTTGGACCAACAGGCAAGTGGCTTCAGGAAAACAGACCAATGAGAAAAGAGTATTGACTGAAACAGATGTAACAACTGGTGTATTGGCTGTTCGCACAGGAGGTGGGTCAGTGAGCCAAAGTCAGTTTACTAGAATAAGCAGGCTAAATACAGATAAACAGAAATGATTACAACAAATGGATGAAATGGCCCTTGAATTTATAGACAGGGGCTATAAAGAGGTTATGGTGAGAGAAGTTATGACTGATGTATTGAGGGATGGAGAGAATAGGACCAAACCTTATTTTAGTACTAGAAACAATGGCACACAGAATATAGCTGACACCACAATGCATAGGGATAAGTTAAGGTATAGAATAACTACATATAATAATAGAACAAGTGAGGTGGAATGTATAATAAGAAGAAATTGGAAAATTCTTATGACTATGCCTGAACTTAAATACATTCTTAATGAACAACCTAATTTTTCCTATAGAAATGGGAAAAACTTAAGAAAAAGGTTATGTCTTAAAGATATGAGATCTAAGAATAATATTATTAGTTTGAAACAGGGGACATATTTTTTTGACTGTTATGCTATTGTAATAGCATACAAGTTGTTTATTTAGCTACCTGTGTGCATTGCACTTCGTTCTATGTGGGGAAGTGTACTCGTAAGTTAAAAGACCGTATTATTGAACACAAATCAGAAATTAAGAGGGGTATTATGACTAATGCACTTGTTAAGCATATCATTGATAATAATGTAAGACATTTATTTAAGTTTAGAGTAATTCAGATATGTTACAAAAACATCAAGGGAGGTGATATAAATAATGTTTTGGAAAATGCAGAATATTGCTGGATTCTAAGGCTGAAAGCAGATGCTCATCCTGGTTTAAACAATGCAATGAATTTAAAACCTGTTTTATATAAAAAACATTTAATGTTGCACTAAGATGCCTTTTAATTGATTTTTAGTTCTTATAGGTTGGGTGTGTCATGTGATGTATGATGTTTGGATATTTAAACTGAGTTTTTTAAAAATGTTGAAAAGCACTGAAGAAGGGGGTAACGTAAAAGCTTTGCTCATTTTAAGTGTGAGTTTGTTTTAATAAAACTATAGAATGTTTCTGCTGTTTTGGTTCTTTTGGTATTTTGTTGGATTTTTATTGAACAGGAATTCTATTCTTGTACATTATCAGAGAGACCATCTTTTTGTTTCAGGAACACTATGAATCTCAAACAGCATGTATGCCATGGATCTAAATTAAGTGTCAACAGTAGATCCAACAGAATTGGTACATATCCGTGCCGTGCATGTAAAGCATGCAAGCATATTTACAGCTTCAATCAGTTTATGCATCCCATATTTGGTAAAAAAAATATGTACCACGCCCCTTTATGAGAATTGCAAGACAAAGAATGTTGTTTATCTTGCAGTCTTCAGGGCATGTAATACTTTCTATGTTGGGAAAACCAACAGGCAACTTAAAGAAAGGATTTTGCAACATATAAGGGACATTCAATTGGGTGACGTCAAGAATGCTCTGGCGAAGCATATTTCAACCAATTAAGGACATACCTTTAGCTTCATGGTCCTTCAAAGTGTACCATAGAATATCAGGGTGGTAATATCATCAACAAAATGGAGATTGTAGAGACGAATTAGATAGCCAGCCTTCAGATTGATAAAATACCAGGACTCAATGGCAATGTTCCCCTTAAACCTGCCCTTAATGGGTGTAGGCTGTTTCGTAGATGATGACTGGTCAACAGCTTTACAAACAGCCAGTGCTGGCTTGCTACAGTGGTTTTAATGAAGTATTCCCCTTAGATTTGCCCATAAGGGAGTGTAGGATGTCTTGCTGATGATGATTGGTCAACAGTATTTTGAATAGTGAATACCATTTGTTCAAGCTGATTTGAAGAGATACTCCTTTTTAATCCACTCCTGAGGGGTGTAGGTCGATCTTTTGATATTGATCAGTCAATAGTACTTTAAATAGTCGCTTTCAATATGTTTTTAATAGATCTGATGAAGAGTTTAATTAACTTGAAAACACTTCTCGTTTTTGTTTTTATTAAAGTATATGCTTCAGACTGTGGCAGTCAGACTGTTTTTCTTCTTTATTACAGTTTGTTTTGTTCAGCTGTGACTCTTAGTAGCTGTTGGTGTGTTTTTCTACTTGTCTTCTGATTTATACATAAATAAAAGCATAGTCTTTGGCACAAAACAGAAGCTCACCAAAACTACACAGAACTGGACAATAACGCATAAGCTCAAAGATCACATAGAAGTGAAATACCTTGACATCTAGCTGGACCAATCTCTGAACATTTAATTTTACATCAACATCCAAAAAATCTCACTTCCTGTCATCCGAAGACAGACTAACAAATGGAAAAGGAATTCTTCTATCACAGCTAGAATATGGCCTCCCTATTATTACCAGAGACTTAAAGAAAAAACTCAGTGCTGCAAATCCTATTAAATCAGTTATATATATTTATCACATTAGTCACTCATAGAAAACAGCACCGTTGAATCCTAATTAAAGCAAATTGGCTTCCCATGAGACAAGGATGTATGCTTCTCCTAGTCTGCCTAATACAAATGAGGTTTGGAATAGACCATTTTGTCCTGGGACTTCTTCAAGTGGGGCAGGATACATAGATTAGCAGGAATTAAGAGAATAAGGGGAGGATAGGGTTAAATGGGATGGAGGGATGTTTAGGAGGAAATGAGGTAAGGGTAGGGAGGGGTTTAGAGGGTTTTTGTCAGGTTTAACTGAGGTAGGAGTCACATTTTTGGCGTGAACTTGCTAAGTGTAGGATCATGTCTGTGACGACCTTCAGGTAGGCTGCTGATCAGGTATTAGGTGAGGAGCAGGAGGGGTGAGGTGAGTAAACCTTGTTGTGTGTTTTTTGTGGGTGGGGGGCTAGGTGGCACTGACTTGGGGGGGTGATGTAAGGTAGAAGCATAACCATAAGGGATGTAATAGGGAACAGGAGACAAACCCATTGTGGAGGGTGCCCATTTGTAGTAATGGAGTTTGTTGCCTAGGAGTTGCATTCACTCAGTGGCAGCATGCTCTTCCCCTATTTTTAATTTAAATAAACTTTTATTTTACAAAAAGAAAGGGGAGAAAAAACAGGTACTTGCCATGTAGGGCGCAGGGTCCGAAAGTAGTAGCATTAACCTCTTGACCTAACTACCAGACACTTCGGCATAGTTGCCCCTGGGTTTGGAGACTGTTAATACGGTAGTATGCCTGGCATGATGGTGGTTGAGGGTCCTGCTCTGCCGTTGGGCTGGGAAGGCTGTCCATTGGAAGACTGATAAAACCGAAAGCATGCTCGGTCCCATTTTGACTGGTATTGTGCGAATATTTACTGAGGAATGTTTATCACATGTCTTATATGCAAGGAAAACGAAAGTTGTGAACTTAGCACCCAATGTAAATTGAGTTTGGGTTAGCCCATTTGTGTCCGGTAAGGTGTTGTCATATTTCTCTGATGCTTCATTACTTTTCTTTGTTGCCAGCAGTGAGTTAGAAAGAGGGAGGGAATAGCTGATGTTTTACTTAGTACCTCCTCATGTGCACATAAATCGCAGATTGTAATTAAGTATTTAAGGTGAAAAGTATTTGGGGGAACTACTAACACCTGACATCTAGTTTGTTTTCTGATGCCTGCAATAATTTGATAAGGTTGACAGGTAAATAATTTGTACATCACATTTCACAATAGGAAATAAATATATACCTCTTTTCATTTTGAAAATGAAACTCTGTTATGGGTTTGCAGTAATGGAGTGCCCCACGAATGGTTGATCTCTTGTTTGCAACCTTTTAGGTGAACCTGGGAAGTAATATTACATGAAAAAGACCGTCATGTCCTTTTACAGTCACTGGGATCTATAGCATGCTCACTGCAAATACCGTAAACCTTCTATAAAACAGGCCCTTAGGAAATATGCAAATGACCCCTGTTGATTTCTAAATGACACATTTCTTCCATTTTGAGGAAGGCATTCATGTCAATAAGGATTAAGCCCCCTCCCTAAACATGTTTAATTCCCTTTTGTTTGTCTTACCAATTTAGTTTTTTTGCGGGCTCCAACTGAAGAGGAGTAATGGCTTCCTTGGTGCATGCTCAGTGTAGTGTTCATTGTCAGCAGAGTTTCATAAACATCCAGATCGTGCCTTGTATCCTGCTTCATTTATTAAGAAGCAGTATGCTTGTTTGCTGTACAGGGTTTGCAGATAAATGTGTGGCAAAACTTAAGATACATGTTAAGGTGGACCTATTATTCATCAAACTTTCCTAGGGGGGAATAAAAAAAGAGGCCAGTCATTGCAGTTTCAGACTGCCTGCCCTTTCAAAGGGCTGCTGTTAAATCTGTTCTTCTGTCATCTTTCTGGGTTCCCATGAGCAACCATTTTCTCTTTTGTTTTACAATTGTTCGTGCCATTAAGTAGCACAACAACCAATGGCATTAGATTTAGTCCGTTTCATAATATTGTGATTTTACCAAATTAGGGACAAATCATTACAAAGTGAAGTTAGAGAATAATGACAGACAATTGAGGTTCAGACTTCATACCCTTCAGAAAATTCTATCAACTTTCGTGACAACCTGTGCAGTTTTAGTTGGGACTTTGGCCACATTTCTGGTTCTAAGATGCTGAGAGGTAAGGTTTGGTGGTTATAGTAATTATCGCCAAGTTAAGAAGTCTGTGCCAGTCATAAAATGGTGAGGCAGTAATTCTTCTTGGTAAACTGGGTTGTGCATTCCATATGGATGGTTTGTGTGCTGATGTCAAGTGAAGTTATCGGTGTTATTGAACAAGTGTGTTTGTGCAAAGTGCATATGGATGTGTTGGCCTTTTGGGTTCCTGTACTTGAAGCAACAGTGATGAAAGGAGTTAAGAAGGTGCCGGGTCATACATTTTGCATTTGAGGATGGGGAATACCTTTTGGTTTGTTGAGTCAACTGATGGGCCAGAGTCATGAAGCCTACATTAAGTGCATAGCATTTTGAAGGAATGGACAACACAAGCACACCTTCTCCCTAATTCAGGTGAATGCAAAAGTGGTTCACATGCATAACCTGTTATCCTCTCAGGTTTCTGGGGTGGTGTGGACAGTGTTTAAAATTGTTCCTATTCAGGCCTTAGAGGTACTCACAAAGTGACCCAGTCTTTGCCTCATACTGTGGTCCACTTTTAATAAAGTGGTTATCTGGCCAGTTGTTAGTTTGAAAGTAGACATGATGACGGACGTGGATTTCCCAGATAGTAGATTTCTAGGAACTTTATTTGAAACCAAAGGGCAGTGTAATGTTAACTTTTACATGATTTCTTCAGAGGTTGAAAAGAGTTGGATTCATTTGTCTCATTTTGACATTAGCTTAACTTATTGCAGTTCTTAAAACAGCTGTATGGTAGGAAATGGTAATTAACTGAGGAGGCAAAGATGTGTAAATGATTGGAAGGAGCTGGCTGTCACTCTGATATAACTCTCTTTCATAGGTCCATTTCTGCAGTGCACTGGGGAAGTCATTCAGTTTACTTGGGCAGAAGTAGGGATTTTATTACAGTTCACATAACTTATTTTGGTTTATACGGAAATGGATTTGTTTAAACTGTTGAGACAAAACCTTAAATATTTCCTTTCCTCTAAGGTACACGGCATCTGTGATCTAAATACTCTCTTTACCAGTCGCTTCACTGATTGTGCAGGGATATTCTTGTAGTGTGCCTTTATATAAATAGGTTCATAGGTAGGTACTGGGCTATCTGCCCGCAGGCATATATTAGCCCAGCCACGTTGTGCGGTATACACCACCCCTTTGGTTAGTTCCCCTAGGCCCTTGATCTAGCAGCTAGTACCCTTGGCCCCTATCTAGTAGAGCTGTTAGTATGATCCCTGGTGTGAACTTTCTGTTACCCATCCACTCGTCAAGGTTCCTCTTGAAGAGTGATAGTGAGGGGCTCTGTCTTATGTAGATCGGGACCTTGTTCCATAGCAAGGGAAGTCTTTCCAAAGGGAATCTATCCCTCCAGCATGTTCTATTCATTGTTGTGTGGAGGTTTATATCCCTAGAGCATGTAGCTCAAGTAGATTTTGTTTTGCTAAGATGGAGCATGTTCAACAGTTCTGGGTTGGACATGGCTCTGTATGTTAGACAGAGATCGCCTCTGAGAAGGTGGTATGCAACAGAGAAAAGCCTTAGTTTTTTCAATCGTGCTGCATAGGGCAACTGTTTGAGGCCAGTAATCCTCTTAGTGAGGTACCTCTGTGGTCTCTCCAGCTGCTGGAGATGCCTAGCCAGGTACATTCCAATTGGTGCATTGTACTCAATAATGGGTCTGATGAGGGAAGAGTAGAGGGGCACCACTACATCCTTAGATCTTGATGCGAACCCTTTTGTGATCAGATGGGTCACATAGATGGATTTTCTAACCACCTTGGCAACATGGTTATCAAAGGAAAGCTGACTATCTACTTGGGTCCCTAGATCCCTTATTACTTCTTCAGATTTCAGGGGGTTACCTCCTATGTGGTAGTTTGCGGGTACTCTGTTTTTTCCAAAGGGGATTACTACGCATTTTTTAGCATTTAGTTTGAGACCATGGCTTTGACACCATGCATCAATCTCATTAAGGCCCTTCTGGAGGATATCCATGTCGGCCGGAGACTCTGTTATAGCACCCAGTTTGCAGTCGTCCACAAACTTGGTCAGCCATAGCCCTTCAGTGCTTGCCTGTACTTCTGAGAAGTATATGCCAAACAGGAGGGGCCCCAGGACAGAGCCCTGAGGCACACCACTCATTACTGGTCTGGATTCGGACATAGATCCCGCTACTCTTACTTTGTGGGATCTGTCTGAGAGTCAGTTTGTGATCCATCTTGTGACGTAAGGGTTTATGCCCAGGTTGGTGAGTTTATCAATAATACCTGAATGGGGAATGGTGTCAACTGCTTTAGCAAGGTCAAGGTAATGTGCACCTCCTTTCCCTTATCTATAGCCTGAGTAACTGTCTCAAGGAAGTCCACCAGGTTCAGGAGGCATGATCTACCCTTGACGAAGCCGAACTGTGTGGGGTCAAGTGTTTGGAGGTTCCCAATCTATCCATTTATGAGTTCCATAATGATTCACTCCACTGACTTACAGATCAGACTGGTCAGGCTTATTGGTCGGTATTTCCCAGGATCGGTTGTGGGACCACCCTTGTGCAGCGGAACCACCATTGCTGTGCACCATTCCATGGGCACATATCCTGTCGAGAGGCTGAGACTGAACAGGGTATTCAGATGTGGGGTTAATTCATTTTGGAGCTCACGTATGATACAGCCCGGGACACCATCTGGTCCCATGGAAGCAGTGTTTTTAGCTTTAGATAGAGCCTTATTAACCAACGTATCAGTAATAATTGGAGTTACACAATTCCCTGGAATAGTAATAGGCCCTGTTTGTGGTGGGGGGGGGGGGGGTTGCACTGAACCTATCAGCCAAGATGTTGGCAATGTCAGTGGGGTCAGTGTATTTTGTTCCATTTTGTACTAGCTCAGATTAGACCAGAGCATTGCCATTTAGGTTTTTGACGTAACCATAGAAGGCCTTATGGTTATCCTTGGCATCCTTGGCAACCTTCTTTTCGAAATTGGCTTTAGTTGACTTGATGAGGGCCCTCAATTTCTTACTAATGCTGATCAGGGATGATTTTTCTACTTGAGATTTGGCCTTTTTTTGTATAAGTCTCCTCCTTTTATTGTATAGTTTGCTTATGGCTGGGGTCCACCAGACTGGTTTCTTCTTGCTTGAGGAAGGAGTCTTGGTTTTATTTGGGATAGCACGGTCCATGCAATCCTGAAGATGTATATAAAGTGCCTTGGTGTAGGATTCTGCATCCTGGATATCATTATCCTTCTGCAAGGGAATAGTGAAGCTTTCCACTTCTCACGCAATTAGTTTGAAGTTTGCTTTGGAAAGTTTTTTTACAATGGTTTTTTTGACTGGGGGAGGTGGAGGGGTGAGGACGTCCAGGGTTATCAGTTTGTGGTCTGATCTGACCAGAGAGGGAGTGATAATGGGGCTGGTACAATGGGCGCCCATATTTGTGATGACTAAATCCAATATGTTGTCCCCTCTAGTGGGAGAACATACCAGTTGTTCAAGGGCATTTGAATTTATAAATTCTATGAACCGCTGGGCATAGGAGTTAGAACTTTGGTAGTTCACCCAGTCTATACCAGGGTAGAGAAAACCAAAGAAACCGTGTTGGGTAAAACCTTGGTGCAGAAATAAATCCAAATGAAAGGTAAAAAGTTTTTACCTATCTATACCAGGGTAGTTGAAATCACCCAAAATTATGGTGTTGGGTAGGACCTTTTTATTTTCCAATGCCTCAAGGAATGCTGAGTGAGCATCTTGGGACATGGTGGGAGATCTATAACAGGCTACAACTTGAAATATGTTTTTTCCTGCTGATAGTTGCACATGGATGATCTCTGGGGCATCATGCTGCGCCACTAACCTGGAGATGTGGGTATCCATGATGAATATGGATACACCTCCGCCCTTGGTGGTTGGTTTGTCCTTTGAGCCTTACCTAAAAAAGGCACTATGGGGATGGCAAGAGCCTTGGCCAGTATTCAAAAGCCTAGGGGTGACAGGTGCAAACCATCTCTGGTGAAACAGTGAGGCTTGTCTATCATGTCATCCCAGGCAGACAGACACTGGATCCCCTTAGAATGACACCAGAAGCTTAGCCAGTTGTTGAAATTGATCATTTTGTCTTTGTATTGTGGTATCATTCTAGGTGAAGGTAGTATGCTACTCAAGGTCAGGGTCATACCAGCTTGGGCTACATGATCAGAGAGCTCCTCAATGTCTCTTTTCATGTAGTCCAGGGAGGTACGTCTTAGATCATTCACACCAACATGTACAATGACAGTGTCATACTTGTACTTGTTCTGGGGTGACCTAAGTACCTGTGTTATGTGGCGGATCCTAGCACCCGACAGGCAGCTGACAGTAACCTTCTCCTTGTTCAGCCTGGTGAGTGGAACATCTGTGTGCCTTACTATAGAGTCTCCTATCAATAGCGTGTTGGGTATGGTGTTTTGCCTTAGGGGCTGTCGTAAATTATGTGTTTTCTGGCTTGTGTTTGGAGGTGCAGGTTGCTTGTTTGTCTGCTTTGGAGGACACTGTTTCTTTTTCAGATTGGTACCTAGTGCCCCCGAATATGTTTTTGTGTATTTATGTGTATGTTTTGCTGGTGCTTGTTTTGTAGATCCATGTGTGACTGGTGATGTGATGCTAGTATGTCTCTTCTCTTCTTGACTGTCTTTTACAGTCATGGGTTGAGAGCGCTAAGCCTCCAGTCTGGCTGTGTATTTGCATCTCTCACAAATGTTTGTGTCTAGAGGTAAGAGGAGAGGGTTGTCTGTATACATGAGGCAGTTGTGACATTGCCTAAGGATTCCCAATTCCACCAGATGAACTGGAAAGTACACCTGAAGCTGACCTCTGGACATGCTTGGAAAAGTGAGTTTCACTTGTCTTGTGGATAGTCGAGGGTCTTATGCTGTATTATAATAGTGCTGTCTAGGAGATTTGGAAAATAATAGTGCTGTCTAGGAGATTTGGACAAGTGCTGATTTGGGTTATGCAAGTGCTGCAATAAGAGCAGTTGATCTGAAGCACTTGAGTTGAGGCTTGCCTAGTTCTAAGGGAAAATTTGCAACACAGACTTTGTGGAGCCAGGAATAGTATACCCCAGCTAACCGGCGCTGCCCGACGCTGCTCTGTGCGCAAGACCGTGCAAAAAGAGAGTTGCAGGGTTTTAAGAGAGAGAGATCAGGGAGTTTGGAATTGACCCAAAATGGCCAATAAAACTACAGTTTCTAGGCAGTAACCACTCCTATAGAGACAGGCAGGCTGCTCAGTGTTAACCACTGCCACTGGTGAACACAGAGACTTCCCTTTAGCCCAAGTAAGCACTGGCCTCCAAGAAACTTACAAACAGTTCAGAACAGCAACTCTGTAACTGAACTTTTTTAAATTATAGAAAGTGGGAAAATAGCAATTTTTTTTGTTTTTTTGTTTTTGTTTAAGGATGGCAGAGACATACAAGTAGCAAACTAGTCAGAACAGTGCAATAAATGACCCCAACACGTGTGTGCTAGGTCAGAGGCAAGTAAAATGCAATTTTAAGAAAAAACGATTTTAAATTAAATGCAACACAGAAAATGCAATAAACAGGCTCTAGGTATGTTCTAAATACTGTTTCTAACACAGATATCAACTTTTGCAAGCAAGAAAACACCGAAAAGTAGGCGGCAATGCAGTTTTTCTAAGATATAAATCAGAAGAAAATACTTAAAATCTCAAAAGTGGCTCCTTTCTTCTCTCAGCATTTTCTCCTATTGGTAGGTGCTTCAGCAACAACTATCAAGCCTGGAAAGATGCCAAAACCACGTGGTTGCAGGGTTTTAAGAGAGAGAGATTAAGGAGTTTGGAATTGACGCAAAATGGCCAATAAAACTACAGTTTCTAGGCAGTAACCACTCCTACAGGGACAGGCAGGCAGCTCAGTGTTAACCACTGCCACTGGTGAACACAGAGACTTCCCTTTAGCCCAAGTAAGCACTGGCCTCCAAGAAACTTGCTAACAGTTCAGAACAGCAACTCTGTAACTGAACTTTTTTAAATGATAGAAAGTGGGAAAATAGCAAGATTTTTTTTGTTTTTTTGTTTTTGTTTAAGGATAGCAGAGAGACACACAAGTAGCAAACTAGTCAGAACAGTGCAATAAATGACCCCAATACGTGTGTGCTAGGTCAGAGGCAGGTAAAATGCAATTTTAAGAAAAAACGATTTTAAATTAAGTGCAACACAGAAAATGCAATAAACAGGCTCTAGATATGTTCTAAATATTGTTTCTAACACAGATATCAACTTTTGCAAGCAAGAAAATGCTGAAATGTAGGCGGCAATGCAGATTTTCTAAGAAATAAATCAGAAGAAAATACTTAAAATGATTCTGAGAAATGATTCTGAGAATGTCTAAGGTACAAGTTTGTTGGCTTATACCATGCTATATATGTTTTATAGGGAAGTTAAGAGGTGGTCAAGGCAGATTGATATTAGTTGCACATGATACAGCCTGGTATTTTACTTTAAAGTCTGGGTTTTAATGTGGGTCATGGATTTAATGTTGTACATTCCTTCCTGGGTTGTGTAAGGATTTGATGGGGTAAGGCGGTGTCAGGTTGAGGTTAGGGGAGGCAGTACAGTGTAGCAGGTGCAGTTCAGGAACGAGGGGAGGGGGACCTTGACAAGCTTAGTGTCAGTAAGAAGTTTGTTGGGTGTGCAGATGATTTACAGTGTTCTTTCTTTTGCCGGGGGAAGCAGTCGGCATGAAGGAAGTAGATTTGAAGGTGATGGATTTGCTGGGGTGGACTTTACTGCTGTTCTGAATATGCCAGTCACTGTAGATGCCCTGGTCACCAGAAAGGTGCACAGTGAGGTCAGAGGGCTGTCTGCAGAGTGAGCAATGGTCAGTGGTCTAAAAGAAGCAGTATTGAAAGGTAATGCATTCTGCTGGGGTGGATGTTTGGTAGCCGGAGTGGGGTGAAGGGAGGACACAGGTAATCCTTCTTTATTCGGGTTCTTTTAAGCATGTATTAGTTACAGTGGTTTGGGACAGGGCAGTGACAAGTGAGGGAGAGGTTGCAGGCAGTGTAAAACAGTGCTGGGAGTGTGGGATTCCCCAGGTAGAGTCTCAACACTCATAGGTTCATAGGAAGTTACCAGGCTAATGATTACAGGGAGCTACAAGCCAGCCAAGTTTCCCTCTTGATTCACATGGAAGAGAGAGATGGGTGGAACTCTTGAGGTGAATTTACAGTTCTCCATCCAACTGTTGAATCAAGAAGTGTTGGGGTCAAAAGTAGGACTATTTGTTTCTTACAAGGAAGGTAGTGTTTGTGTAGATATAGTGGTATAGGGAGAGGTAAGTTATTCAGTTTGTATGTAACAGGTGCGACTTAAGGATAAGTAGTTTGTGGGAGCATTGCAGGTAAGATGAGTGTTTGGGGCCAAGTTAGCATCTGCTGTTGGAGGCAGAGGTGATGCATTAATAGGGAAGCTTTAAAGGGGAGTTTAAGGGTAAGTGGTGGATTAAGGAGGTTGAGCTCTTGGTAGGTGTATTGGATTGTTTGTATGATTTGCATTGGTACCAGAAGGTGTTAATAAGTTGGAGGAGTTTACCATTGGGTTGCCTTTGGGCAATTCACTGGAATGACTCTTGGGGCAGGTGGATAGGATTGGTCATGTGGATTGCATTTTGTTTACACATTTTATAGGAGGTATTGGGTTTGGGGGGATATTTTTTGGGGGTTTAGTGGATGTTGGGATAGAGGGACAATGGGTGATGCTGAGTATTTGGAGTTTCGGTCAGATGTGTGGTGGTCTGGGGATATTAAATTCAATTTGTTTCACACGCAGCACCTAATGATCTGTTTCAAGATGGACAGGGGTGGACACTCTAGGCTGAATTTGCAGTTGCCCATTAGTGGTGACTTGCACTCAGAAGTGATAGGAGATGATTTGGTAGGTACAACTTCAAAGTAAGTAGGGTTTGATAGAGCACTTTCGGTATGTAGGTGTTGTAAGGGATATGTGGGGAAATGGGTTTTAGTGTTTTTGGGGTGCATTTGGCAGGTGATTACCAGGGAATCAACTTGGTTAGGCTTTTGGCAGATGGATGGGAAGTTGGGAAGAATTTATTGGTTGACAAAGAAGGTATGTGAGGATCAATTGGAGGGAGTTAGGCTGGTGGCTGGTTAGATGGAAGGAAGGGTAATTGGCATGTTGTATATAGGGATTGCATGTTAACTGGGCATAGGAGGTGCAGTTGGAGTGGTTGGGGATTAGGGTTCATTGCCTTTTGTTTAACAAGGAAATGTGATGGCTTGTACTGGTGGGTTGCTAGATTGCCATGATGGTTGACTAACACTTTTATTGTTTATAAGGGATAATTTAGTGTGATGGCAGGATTGACAGATGGTATTTTAAAAATATCTTTTTTGGTTATTTTAAGAGGTGAAATGGGGCTAGGATGCAGCATCATGGTCTGTTATTGCCTCTGTGTGGTTACAGATGGCAGTGGTTTTAGTGTTGGTTGTCCAGATGGATGGTAATGATCGGGGAGTCAGTAGGATTGTTATTGCACTGGCTTTAAGAGAGATGATTTGGTTATTTCTGCATTGGATGGTAAATGGGGTTACAATGTGGCATGATGGTATGTAATTGACTCTGTGTGATTTTGTAATGCCCTTGGAATCATTGCAGGGCTGCCATTGGTCATGAGGTAAGGATTATTACTCATGCGCAGTGGTTATGCTAGGTTATGAGGTTATGGTTTGTTATCTCAAAATATGAGAAGGGTCAGTGTGTTGCTTTCAGCTGTCAGGTAATTGGTTACTTTGTTAGGTATATAATAGGGTTTTAGGGGGTGATGACTCTGTTTCAACTTGGTTAGTGGAGATGGGGTACACCGAATGATGTTTGGCCAGATGCCTTAGTGGTGGTTAGGTTGCTGGAAGTTTGTCAAAGAGAGGGGGAACAGCCTGGTCAGGCTGGTGGGAGGAGAAGAAGGGCAGTTTGCCCTCTTCTGTTCCCTTTCTGGTGGTGGATGTTCAATTGAATAACGTGGGAAGGAAAGTGAGCGGTTGCTCTGTTGAATAAGTTAATAAGCAAGCCAAGCTGCATAATTGGATGGTGGTGTAATTCAATAAATTGAAGGTGAGTGGGGTAACACTGCCTTGTTAGTGCAAAGATAAGTGAGCAAGTGGGGGACGCTGCTTATCAAGGGTGAGTGGTTACGCTGCCCTTATAGTTATTTTATGTTTTCTTTCATGGATGTTATCACCTGTGTCATGTTTTTGGCTGAAATTTATAATTATTGGTCAACAATCATGTTTATGGGAGTTTAATAAAGGTCTTCAAATGTCATTCGGTGTTGTGTGTTTATTGAAGTGGACCAGGACAAATGAGGTTTGGAACAGACAATTTTGTCCTGGGACATCTTCAAGTGGGGCTAGATACATAGATTATCAGGAATTAAGAGAATAAGGGGAGGATAGGGTTAAATGGGATGGAGGGATGTTTAGCAGGAAATGAGGTAAGGGTAAGGAGGGGCTTAGAGGGTTTTTTGTCAAGTGTAACTGAGGTAGGAGTCATATTTTATTTATTTTATTTATTTTACATTTGTTGACCGGGCTAGTCTAGCTGGATATATATCCATTTTCAGTAGAGGCCCGGGGAGAAAAGCTCCACACAGATATACAAAAATATAAAAAGTATAAAAAATATTGTTACATGGTAAATACAGGATTAATAAACCAAAATAAAACAGGAAGTTTTTACATTTCAAAGATCAGAACACAATTAAGAAAAGTAACAGTGAACATAATATTGCTTAAGAAAGCTAAAACAGTTATAATAACCAAATGGAACAGGAAGTTTATACATTTCAGAGATCAGAACACATTAAGAGAAGTAACAGTGAACATAATATTGCTTAAGAAAGCTAAACAGTTATAATACTGTAAGAGTTATGTACAATGGATCACAACAGGTTCAAGGATATAAGCAATAAGTTGATTAGAGTTTAAATAGTGTCAGTCATAATACAAGATTGAGTATTTAAATGTTTGAAACTTTGGTTAGAAGAGGAAGAAACAGGGGTGGAGATGGTTGTTAGTCAGGATTACTACAAGGGCATAGCCAGTGCATTTGGAGGTGTTTTTTGAGTTTTTGTTTAAACAGTGGCAAGGATGTAATTAGTGTTAGTTCATTGGGTAACAGGTTCCAGTTTTTTCCTGCTGTGTTTGTAAACAGAGAGTCACCAGCTGTATTATTAGACTTTGCTATGCTAGCAAGGAGTTTGTTAGAAGAATGTAAGGAGTTCAGATTATTATATGGGACTAAGAGTTTTGAGAGTAAAGGGGTATTATTGGGTTGGTAAAATATTTTGTGGGCCATTGTGAGTTGGGGGATTATCAGATGGTTTTGGAATTCCAGCCAGTCTAGTTGCCTAAGATTAGAACAGTGGTGAGTTCTGAAGGGATTGCCAGTAGCTTAATCTGGCAATATTATTGTAGGAAGTTGCTAATTTGTTGAGGTTAGTTTTTTTGAGGTTGGTAAATATAGGTGAGGCATACAGAAGGGTTGAGATAAGATGGGAGTGAGCGATCTTGGCTCTGGCTGTTGTGGTTAAAAATGGTTTTATTCTATATAATGATCCTATTTTTCTGTTGACTATTTTAATGGTGTTGTTTATATGATGATCAAATGTGAGGTTATTGTCAATGGTTATTCCTAAGAGTTTGGTGGTAAAATCAGGGTAAATGACAGTGCCATTATTTGATGAGACTGAGAAGTCTAAGGGGGTGGACCTAGTAGTGGGTGTAAAGAGAAGGAGTTTTGTTTTTTTGGCATTAAGAAGGAGGCAACGTTTGGTAAACCATGTTTCTACAGTGTTGAAAACATTTTGAGTAAGAGAATATAGTTCAGATGGAGAGGTTGCTGAGCATATTAGTGTGGAGTCGTCTGCATATTGAATACAGGTGGCTTGAGGAATTGCTACATGTAGATCATTAATGAATAAAGAGAAAAGAAGTGGACCAAGAATGGAGCCCTGAGGGACCCCGATAGTGACAGGTAAAGAAGAAATTTGATTTTCCCAGAGAACTGCCTGTTGCCTATTGCTGAGGTATGATCTAAACCATTTAATAGCCAGAGAATCAAAGGAGAGAGATTCAAGAATATTGATTAGGAGGGAATGGTTAACCATGTCGAAAGCTTTAGAGAGGTCGATGAAGAGTGCAGATGAGAGTATGTTTTTGTTGCGGTTTCTATTGATGGTATCTGTGAAGGATAGGAGGGCAGTAGTGGTACTATGTGATGGCCTAAAGCCATGCTGACAGCTTGCTATTAAGTTATGTATAGAGAGATGATGTAAGAGTTGTTGGTGAATGCATTTCTCCAGAATTTTCGCTTAGGGTGATAAGAGAGCAATTGGCCGATAGTTAAGTACTCATTAGAGTTCCCACCTTTATGTAAGGGGATAATATGGGAGATTTTCCAAATATCTGGGACGGTTCCTTCTTGGATTGTCCTATTTATAAGTATAGATATAGGGTAGGCAATTACTTTAGCTGCTTTTTGGAGATATTGGGACGGAAGTTTGTCGGCGGATGGGGTACATGGCTTGAGTTTATGAATAAATTTATAGATGAGAGAAGTAGAGATGGGTTGTAGTTTGAAGTTAGAGTAAGAGTGTGGTAAATTGATGGGAAGGTTAGAGTTTTCAGAGATAAGTTGCCTAGCTAGAGATTGTATAGTCTCAGTGAAGAAAGAGTTAAATGTACTGGCAGTTTGATGTGGAGTGTTTGGATCTGCATCAAGTGGGGTGGGTGTTCCTGAACTTGCTACCCTCCCACCCTCCCCCTTTTTATTAGTGGGATTGTGGTTATTTCAGTTTGGGAAGGGGAGGAGAAGAGGGGCAGGTTTGCCCTCTTCTGTTCCCCCTCTGGTGTTGAATGTTTAATTGAATAAGTTGGGAAGGAAAGTGAATGGTTGCTCTGCTGGATAAGCTAATAAGCAAGCACAGCTGCTTATTCGGATGGTGGTGTAATTCAATAAATTGAAGGTGAGCGGGGTAACTCTGCCTTGTTAGTGCAAAGATAAGTGAGCAAGTGGGGGATGCTGCTTATCAAGGGTGAGTGGTTACACTGCCCTTATGGTTATTTTATGTTTTCTTTCATGGATGTTATCACCCATGTCATGTTTTTGGTTGAAATTTATAATTATTGGTTAACAATCATGTTTATGGAAGTTTAATAAAGGTCGTCAAATGTCATTCGGTGTTGTGTGTTTATTGAAGTGGACCAGGACAATAACTATTATACCAAGAATCCTTAATTTTCTACTGCAGTGAATCTCTCAAAGAACCACAACCCACAACCTTAGATCACAATCTCTTCTGTTTCCCTCTCTCTCTCCACTCATCTCACAAATATCTACTCTACTCCATCACCACAACTTCTCAGTAATGGCATCTGAGACATGGGAATCACTCCCTGTAAACCTACGAAATATCACATCCTTCCCCAGTTTTTGAAATTAGTGCTTCAGAAATTTTTATATTACATTTAACCCAGAAAACATCCATACGCCATAAAAAGGCAAAAGTCAGAAAAACATAATGAGCGCTTCAAACACTTTAGAAGCTAGCCTGATTTTGAAATATAAAACTACAACACCATCAGGTTTAAACAATGAAGTAGCCTGTCAATATCTGATCTAAAATTTATAAATAGAATTGCACATACCTTGATATTAGAAAGATACCTCCTTTGTTATATAGACTTTTCCTACGCTGTTATAATGTTTTTACATGCTCAATATTAAATAGACTGCAGCTAGGGTTGAAGATGACTGTGGTGTTTTTGCATTACTAATATTGTATTTATACTTTTCATTTGTAGTGTAAATTATTTTATTATTTTGTACTAACTATTACCACGCTGAGCCTGAAAACATTCCATCCGGATCAGTGTTCTACCCTGGTGAATAAATGAATGAATGAATGAATGAATGAATGAATGAATGAATGAATGAATCAATCAATCAATCAATCAATCAGTCAGTCAGTCAGTCAGTCAGTCATTCAATCAAATCAATCAATCAATCAAGCAATCAATCAATCATTGCTATAGTGTTTTACAGTGTCCAGCTGAGAGCATGGCATCTTGTCTATTGTCTGTGTAGCAGTCGCACACATCCTTTTTTTCATTAAACCTTCCATTATCTCAACAGCAGCACTTTTTCAATTTGTTAACCAGATGAACATCCTAGGGACAGCAGCATTGCCTGATTAAGTGCCTTGTTCACTGTAATACAGTAGGTAAATTAATCAAACAAGGGCTACAAGGTAAAGCTTGCTAGCAGCTTATATCATTAATTTTCTGCAATAAACTGTCAAACCATAACAAGTTTAAGCTTATTAGCACATCATGACTGCTTATTCTTGCCTTTTTCCTACATTGCACATTATGTTTAAATAATATTACATGACTACCAGGCTCATTTCCAGATTTGTTGTTACTTGCCTTCCAATAGCATACTATTCTCTTAAATTTTATTTTTCCTCCATATTGGTTTGTCTTTCATTGTACTACTCTTAGCTTAATTGATTCTTGTCATTCATCCAGTAATATAAAAATTGCTTTTCACCCTTGTGTGCTTTTTCTTATGTATCACCTTGGTAGTCTATTCTTCTCTCACTTGAGAAAAATACTTTTCATTCAAGACCATTTATTTATTTATTTATGTATTACCTTTGTTTATCAGGGTAGAGCATTGATCAGCCATGACCAATTGCATGCCGACCCAGATTGTGATGGTTATTATAAGAGCATGTATACTGCAATGCAGACAGAAATACTACACAAATGCTAGATAACCAGTGGTACAGTACTGATTTGTTGTACGTTATATATAAATTCATTAAAAAAACTATTTATTTCATAAAAAAGTTGTGGTGTAATCAGAGGCGAAGTATGCTGGATAATTCATTGACAGAAACAGAACAGGTACAGCAAATATCAGGAACGTACAGAGAGTCCAGTGATAGTGGATGAAAGTAAACATGGAAGGAGTTGGCAGGAGTGGAAGAAGTATCTACATATTACTCATGTGTTAGTGAGTGTTACAGAGGTGTCAGTATAAAGGGTAATGAATATATGCAGCAGGAGATTTGGTTAGTTATTTGACATGACCTGCCTTATGACAGTCACATTTAAATTTCTCTTGTAGAAAGTGTTTGAGTGGACATCAGAAGTTAGACTATTCTGACATTTCAGGTATATGTTCAGGTAGGGATTGCTGGAGACAGGATTGAGAAGCTGTGACCAGTGCAGGTCTTCCTTTAGCATGGCTTCTGGAGTGGCCGCAATCTTTTTCATGGTGAATGGCAATAGTGTGCCTTGGTTAAGCAATCTGAAGATTAGGGAGCCTAAGATGAAGCTTGCTTTGCTTTCCACTCATGGCTATTTGGCTTTTGATAGGGTGACACATGGATTTTCCATACATGGAGAGTTGGTGATGAAGCAACAGATTTTGTTACAGATGAATTGAAGTATTGATGTATTTTTCTTTGTGGCTGTGGCAAAAGGTTTACTATCAAAATCTGGAAATGCGCTTGTTCAAATTTTGTTATAAGGAAAGTGTGGTTTCAAAGTCTGTAAAAGTTAAATCATAATTAGCAAATCTGTAATATCAAGAAACTCTTCCTGTTCGTTCAAGTGTACATTGACGTTTTGATTTTCAGTGAAGTTGTTTTGGTATTGGCAAAGTGACATTGTGACATATAACGCATTCTATGTATTTGTAAATAGTTGCTTAACTGTAACGCTTGTTGTTATCAGTACTTTGGATTGTACTACAGTTTCTTTTTTGAGAAAGGCAATTGTAGAAGAGCAGATATGCTTTGCATACTGAAAAAGTGTTTTATAAAATATTTTGTTGTTTGCAATGTGATCTGTTTAACTGCTATATGTAATTTAAGAACAGAATGGAGTCTGAGTGTGTTGAGTTTGTTCCTGGCATAGTTGGCAATATATATGAAACAGTAATGTTACAGAAAGGACGAGAATTCTGTGCATTGATAGATATCAGTATTACTTAGGGAAAAGTACAGAAAGTAGGGGATATTGGTGTTGCATACAAAAAAGTAAAAATAAATGTAAAGGATGATGCATTATGGATGTAGTTATTGGGGTCTACTTTTATTTCCCGAAAAACAAAAATACTGATGACCACAAGATCAAGACGAAACATGGAATCACAACTTCTCAGGGCAAGTGAATACTTGTCCAATGGGGGGATTACACCTTTTCACCACTGTAGTGCGATCTCAGAGTTGGTATATATAGTTAGGGGGTTGTGGGGGTGCAGCCCCCATGGGGGCTGTGGGGGACATGGGGGCATAACCCCCCACCTAAGTGGGTTTTAGGTGGTGTACTGTTATTTACTGTTGTTTTGGATAAGTATTCACTTGGCCTGAGAATACTTACCTGATTAGTGATTCCATGTTTTGTGATTTTTGGTCTTGGTCTTGTGGTCGTCTGTATTTTGGCTTTTTGGGGAAATAAAAGTAGACCCAGTTATTGATGGTAACAAGCTAGAAAAAAGCAGTAGTCATTTTTATGCACCAGATGCATTAAAAGTTGAAGTGTTTAAAGTTTGTGAAAGTATTAAGAGATGTGCAGAGCATTCAATTGAAGATCCTTGTAAAATAGTATCAGAAGTACTGGTAGGTGCATCAAGATGTGTTGTTAATACTTTACCAAATAGTTCTGCCCTTAAGCAAACCTTTAGTAAGGTAAGACAAAAAAGAGGAAGACCATGTTTACAGATATGCATCCATTAAGAGATCTTAAACCAGAAAATTTTCCTATTAAGAATGGTGAATTTATTATTGAGCATACCGGTGTATCGGATTCAAGTGCCAATTGTGTTATTATTACTATGGAAGCCAAGATAAGAATGTCATGTTCTGCAGAGTGCATTCTGGTAGATGTCACATTCCCAATACGTACAAGGGAGTGTAAGCAAGTATACAGTATTCGTTGCTGCTTAGAAGAAAGTGAATGTAGAAAAATTATACCTGTAGTGTATGGAATAATGCCGTCTAAATGTGAGGATTATTTTGACGAGTTTTGAAATTTTGGATTGTCTTTATGTGTGCATTACAGATTAGATTTAAGACCACGCCTGGTGTTAAGCGATTTTGAAAAAGGTGCTTTGAACTCTATTATGCATAATTTACCTAACAGTTTCCTAAAGGTTGCTGATTTCATCTGTGTCAAATAGAATGGACACAGATACAGAAGTTACACTAAGCTTCAGAGTTCAGAAGCAGTATGAAGTTTGCAGTGTTTTGTAAACAGATTCTAGCATTAGCTTTTGCCTCAGCTGATAGTATTAATTGCACATTTACTGAAATAGAAAATAATATGTCTGAGGTAGGTAAACCACTATGTAATTTTGTTAAGGAGAATTACATACTTGGCAGACCCAAATGCTACGGCATACAGAGTTCAACTGCAGAACGACTACCACCACTATTTGATGTTGGGTTTTGGAATCAGTGGGATACATACTCTCTTGGTTATACCCATAGTCAAAATGCAGTGGAAGGGTGGCACAGATGTTTGAGGATGTTATCGGGCAAGCAAAATTTATTCATGTTAGATGTACTGCATGCAGTACAATTGGAACAAAACCATGTTGTAGATTTAAGAAGTTGACTAATGTTCTGCTTGCCACCATCACCCAAAAGACATAATTTAATTGATAAGGAATGCATCTTTGAACATATGTTATTGCGTAGAGAACAGCTAATATCTTGTGGATTAGTACAGTTAGTTGGACAACACTGTGGCTTCTAATACAGATCACCCTACCAGTTATGTTGTTTACTTCCTACCGGAATTTTTTAGGTGAGTGAACAGTGGAGGCTTACCTGGATGAAGTGTATATTGTTTTGTGCATTCATCTTACTTATTTAGTGATATTCTTTAAAGTAAAAAGTTTTCTAGTTAATGTTGATGGGTCTTATTTCCAGCTTTGTCAAACTTCATTGTGAAGCAGAATAAAAATTTAAAAGTCTATGGTTTGTCAATCTGTATTAGTGTATTTAAAGGTCACTTACAAAGACATTAAAAGGGCTGTATCCAACACTGTCCCCAGTAGTAAAGGACTTTCCTTTGCAGTAGCAAACCCTCGCCACATGGCTTAGGCATGTATCTATACTACCAGATACCTGTGTTTCAGTAGTAGAAGCAATACCTGATGGCCAGCAATGTTGGGTGGATAAATGCTGATTTAACCTTATTCAACTCTTTGGGTGGGAGTCTGGGAGACTGTGAAGAACATTTGAGGGGGATATCTTAGCTAGGAAATTCTCCAGTGGAGACTGGAGATCTTGGCTGTAATGTGACTTCAAACTGGGGGGATTAGTGAAAATGCAAGTCTTAGTGAGTTCCCACACGTCAACAGCCCCCCCCCCCATATCCCACATAGAGATACTGATGCAACAGTGCCTAGTGTCTCTAATGAGAATGAATGTCTTCCCATGGTATGACATGTCTGTTCTGCTCTTCTGCCTCTCACCTCTACATGAAAAATTAATAGGGACATATACATAATGAACAATAAAGTGGAAGCACTTACATGATGTTTTAACTGTGTAATGGTACAAACACTTGTGTGAAAGTAAGGGTAGTTCATCTAGGAACAAGGAGTCATAACATCCCGGTACTCCTCTCTTATCAGACCCATTATCGAGTACAATGCCCCCTTCAGCATGTACCTTGTCAAGCACATGCAGCAGTTGGAAATACCACAGCGGTTCCTGACCAGGAAAATCCAGGGTCTCAAACACCTATGTTATAAAGATAGGCTAAAAGCTCTGTCCCTCTACTCAGTCTCATACAGACTGCTCAGAGGTGACCTGTGTCTGGCATACAATGCTGTCTCAGACTCAGCCTTGATGGAGTTGCTGCATATCCGTAAGTCAAACTCCACTCATGCAACCCGCATGCAAGGTCTCAACCTGGTCTGTGACATTAATAGAACTTGTTGGTGGGATAAATTTATGTCCCAACAACTCTCCCATCTGTGTAATACACTTCCTCTCCATGTCAAGCAGAGTACCTCACTAGTCCTCTTTAAGAGGAACCTGGATGACTGGATGGGAAACAGAAAATATACCCCTGGGATCTCACCTGTGTCCCTGCTGGACAGGGAAAACAGGTGCTGACTTTGTGGGAACATGGGTGAAATTGTTGGCTAGGCTTATAAGGGCCTCTGGGCCAATAGCCTAGTATCGTCCTATGAACCTATAAATTTTAATGTGCCTCTGTGTTTGCTTTTATTTTCTCTGCTGCACATTGCAACATGTCTCTGTTTTTAATACACATGATGGGCATGCTGGCCAACAAGATTCAGAGCAAAAAATAATGTTTTTCCAAGTGAATTAAAATTGTTGTTAGCAAACATTAATCAATAATTCACCCAGTTATTTATTTCTGCATGTTTTAGATTTCATTTTATAGATACTGAGACATAGCAGCAGTGACTTCTTTGCTACCCACATCTCCAGTGCCAGGAAATGTACAGTGTGCTGCTATAGACAGGCACATTTTTCTTGCATCCAACAGTGTTAAACACAAATTTTATAGTATAAAGGAAAATGATAGATTATCATATCTTTTGCTGGCATTTGGTGCTACTAAATAAAGTGCATGCAACAGATCTGCGTAGTGTACAATTCGAATGTTCAGTTGAACAGATCTGGTGCTAAACTACACAACTAAAGACCCTTAGGATACAGTAAGAAAGAGCATCAAAATGTATTTGCTTCAGCTGAAAGTTAAACTATTCACGTTACCAACTTAAGTTTTTTTACCCCTTAAACAGAAAGTGCTAAATGTAGTTCAGAAGCAAACACTGTGTAGGTTGGTACACACATTATCATACAAATGCACACATCTTTCCCAACCATCTCAGACAGATGAGACCTAAGTAGTACAAAGAGGGCACTTCAAATACCTTTGTCTGCAAATACACAAATATTTCTACTTGCATTGGACTGGTAGACTCACTCTCCACTTTATTTAATAAGATCTGATCCCAGTTTCAAAGATCCTTAGAAGACATGTTCCAGATCCACAGGAACCCATTTTCTAGAGCTATTATAATACCCATGAGCATAACCTGCTATAGCAAGACAGAGTCATGTGACATCCTGCATCTGCTGCTGTAGCAAGACAGAGTCATGTGACATCCTGCATCTGCTAGCCTTCTGAGAATCTCACTGACACAATGCACTATACATTACTTTCCTTCAGCTGAAATTTAGAACCGGCATTAACAAATAATAATGATACATACAAGCTGCATTAGACTAAAATATAATCAAATGGCATCACGTGACATTCATACATTTATTTATTTATTTGATTTGTTTACTATATCTTCACCAGGTTGCTGATTCGAAGTCTCAGATACTTTGGTAGAATTGGTGGGGGCTGTGTATAAGGTCTCAATGACACAAGGACTCACAGAGGGACTCCCAGTTGGAGTAGGTGTGCATCTGGGTACAGCTCTGAGCCCACTGCTGTTCATGCAAGTGATGAACTACATTAACAATGAGGTCAGAGAAAGCTGCTGTATGCAGACAATGTGACAATACAAGCAGAGTCTTAATAAGAACTTCAGCAAACGATACAGGAATGGAATACAAAACTGAAGGCATATCAAATACAATTGAGTACATGTAGAATAGTTGTAAGGGCAGCAAATGGGGGATCTTAGAAGAAGCTGAACACTGAGATAGAAGGGAACATAGTGGAAAAGGTTAACAGCTTCAAGTATCTGGGAGGGGTGGGTGAGGAGAAGAATGTGTTTTTAACGGGTCTATATTATGTGATCGAACAGTCAGATGTTTGAACACGTAATGATCAACCCTAATTGAGCGGAAATGGCAGAATGTCAAACACATAAACGGAAATCTCTGTAAGAGGAGATTTCCGTTTACTGCAATGTAGTGCGATATCGGAGTTGGTATATTTGAGTAACGAGGGGTGTGGGGGGTGCAAGGGGGCTAGCCCCCCTGCATAAAGCGGTTTAATGGCTTGTTTGGGTTTTTGTTATTTTTTTCCGGCCATTCGACATTTTGCCAGTTCGCTCAATTGGGGTAGATCATTACGTGTTCGAACATCTGACTGTTCGATCACGTAATATAGACCCGTTTTTGACACATACAGCTTACTTCCTCTCTGTTCCACTTTTTTCTTCTTTGTAAATTATTTCACCCAGGCAGTATCTCCAAATGCTCAGTTTTTACCAGTATACTACTCCAGTAGACTAATATAAAATAAAAATAAAATAAAATATAAATACGTTGGAGTTGCTACTGTTATAAAAAAGCTCAGAATTCTTAATTTATAGACTTCAGACCATAATCTGTGATGAGTAATCCAGTAGTGCCATATACAGGAAAAATTGACCTCAACAATGTGATGACAGCTTGAAAAGAGTTATCTTATACCTTGATGACTTCATGGTACTTGTACTAGTTGTCACAAGTAAGACATTGACTGTTATTGAACTAAAGTAAATCCAAAACAACATTATTCCATGGGCTGTCTAGAATCATATGTAGAATTGTTCTTTCTCTGTTGTTGCTTTGCTGAGTAGTGCTACAAATTTGACAGTTTTATTTTAGCATTACTTTGATTTCTTAGGACATTGCTGACAAAAACAAATGTCAAATGACCTGATACGAATACAAAGTGCTAAGGCACTTCATCCCCGAATGCAAATGAAGTATCGCCATTCATTTCTGTATGCCAGCACTTCACTACTGATTGATCGGCATCTGCCGATCGTGTCCTCTAACACTTTGTGCCCGAGGCAGCTGCCTCCTTTTCCCCACCTTAGCTACACGTCTGGTATATACTCTTCTAATTGTGTTTGGCGATTCCATATTACTGCACACTGTGCTCTTGTTTCAAAGGGTTTACTTTCTGTACTACATGCATCCATACATGAATCACTGGCACTACAAACATGCAAACCATTGTCCCTGCACCTCTACAAATTATTGTGATTGACTGCATTGCATTCTCTAGGGCACTGCTCTTGCATCTGCACACTGAATTTGCTGAATCATCCCCATAAGTTTATACATGCTTTCCTAATATGCTAGGTTGCTGAACTGGCATACCTTGAAATGTGCAGGCAACAGAACTTAATTTGAAAAAAAAAAAACTTTATTTGACTTAGTGGTTTGTTGGTAGTTGTGCTAAAAATGAGTCCATAATGAAGTCTTAGACGTCTGAAACCCATTTGACTAACTGACATTGCAGTAATGAAATTATATTCAGCCATGGTAACAATGTTAGATGTACTAATTTTAGCATCTATGCCCAGCTATATAGTCCAGTGACTTTTGCATTGGTGCAACTGTTCAGTTAGTATTTGAGTTCTTTAAAGAAGTTACTGTCACAGTCTCAACACACAGATCAACAACACTCACAAGCATATTGTTATCTGTATTACATTGCATCAGTATGATTAATGGACTTGGTATTTGCAGAACTATTACATTTCTCAGTTTCAGCTATAACAGCATTTTAACCATTTTTCTAGACTTCCATATTTGAGAAAAATGAATGGTTTGATCAAATGCATACCTGTGAAAAATGATTGTCTTTTAATCACATTTCCTACACTTTGTAGTAGGAGCTAGTAAGAGCCGGACATGGCTTTTTATTGTGTGGATAACCACATCTTCAAGAAACTACACTATCAGTGCCATGCCTTACTGAAACTGTCTTTGCTGATGTATTCTTTGAAACATGATTTGATTTTGTATCATTGTTTTGTACACTGTTGATATGCTTTAGCTTAATTTTTAATTACTCACATCAAGATCTTTTACAAGCTCTGTTGGTTAAATGTGCTACTCTACACATGCCCCCTCACAGGTTCATCCAGTGTCACAGCAGATTCTGTTAAAAGTTTGTTAAAAGTTGGCTCATTATGTTGTCATCTTTTATGCCACATACAATTCCTTCACTCAGCAATGAATCATGCAGATTGCCAGACTCATGACTTGAGATTCATAAGCATGGACAAGAATTGCATAGGGCTGATGTGTACTCCAAATCACATTTCGGATCCCTACTCTATTCATAAAGGTGTCTTTACTCCATGAGTAATAATGTCATACACTAGTGCATACCTGGATGAGTCCAGGTAGACAATAGGTATGTAAATGTGAGTGAACAGCATGGTCAATGTTTCACAAACATACAACTCTGTATTGTGGGTGGACTGACAGATTCTATATCCATACAGCTGTGGTCTAACTAAAATAAAACTGGAAACACTATAAAACACATCCATACACTGTCTCAAGCCAACATCATTACATCAACAGGATCCTCTATCAAAAGGAACACCACTATCAAAAGGAACACCTTAGGTTCCAAATCGCTTCATATTAAAATGTCCTATACTCTGCAGCATGGCAAAACAAACTGAAACAGTCATGAATCATTTCCTGACATGATAGCAGAGCAGGAAATGGACCCAGTGCACCATCATGATGGCAGAGTAGGAAGTGGACCCAGTGCACCATCATGATGGCAGAGTAGGAAATGGACCCAGTGCACCATCATGATGGCAGAGTAGGAAATGGACCCAGTGCACCATCATGATGGCAGAGTAGGAAATGGACCCAGTGCACCATCATGCTACCAAGAATGCAAGTTATACCAGCAAAGATTTCACAGGCATGTCTGCATCTGTTAGAAGTTACACTTCTGCGCTGCCCAAATGCACTACCCACCACTGTCCTGCTGTAGCAAAGACCATCAGAGAAGGGGGGGCAGCAACCTGCAGGTATGTTTAAGAAGAATTCTTTCCCCTAATACGCAGACACACACAAACACTCACACACACACACACACACACACACACACACACACACACACACACACACACACACACACACACACACACACAATGCAATGTACAATCTACACACATTCATCAGAATCAGCCAGTACATTGGGAGACAGCAGCAGAAACTTTAAAAAACAGATGTTTAATAAGAAAGTGGTCAGTTATTTAGCATGACATTTCTGGCAGTGTTGGATTACAAATATGATTGAAACAATACTGCAAAAAAATTCTTTGTAATAAAAAAAAAATAGAAAATTATTATTCATGTCATAATGTTTCTTCATTGTGCGGTTTCTGATTTTTCAGTGTTCCATTAATTAGTCAGCACTGTAAGATGGCAACTTTTCCAGCTATTTTAGTACAATATATGTAAATTACTAATCAGGCTAAAGACAAACATAAGGCATTCTTCTGAACCCTCAAAAGCAATACACAATAAAGTACCAAACTATTTGTAAATAGAGCCACCTATACTGAGCCTGAGGACGTAACAAACCTACTGGCCAATAAATTCAGCTCCAGTTTTAGCCCATTTTCTTCCCTAAACACTTCTCTTGAAATACCCCCAACCAAGGCTCTTCCAACAATCACCGGGAAACAGTTCCTCAATGCATTATCTGAGACAAAAAATAAACTGCATCAGTGGGATCTGATACTATCCGAAAATATCTCCTTAATTGAATGAAGCATGACCATTCAGAGCTTCTAAAAGTATTATTTAATTGCAGCCTCAAAACAGGGCTTTATGCCAAGTAAATGAAGGACTATAAGTATTATTCCACTATATCAGGACATGACATCCATGGACCAGGAAACTATCAACCAATAAACCAGGCTAGTCTCATATGCAAGACCATGGATAGAATTATCATGGACATGATAAATAATGACATTGTAATCCTTCAGACACTGGATCCAGTTTGGTTTGGTTTCATCAAGGGAAGGCCATGCCTACTCAATCAGGTAGACTTCTATGAGAAGGTCACCAAAGCAGAAGGCAAAATGAAGAATAGCAAAATAAACAGAACCACTACCAACCAAGTATTTCCAAAATGTTTTTAATGATCCACACACTAAGCGCTTTCACCATCAACACATGGCATCATCAGAGTCAATGGAATCAAGTTAAGCCAATGCTTTATACATATTGGTTGAACAATGTTCCAATTAACCAAAGCCATAATTACCTTGTTCTTAAAAAAGCATGTGTCAAAAAAATAACAATAATAATACAGTCCCAGCCTCAGAGTTAACAATGATTGTAAAAGATACATACAAAAAGTACATGAAAATACATATAAAATTATGCATATAAAATAATTTATTTTATAATGTATGCACTTAAGCATTATGTCATTTTAATATCTAAATAAAGTTTGCCTTTTGCTTCAGTATTGGTTTTAAGGAGATGTATTCATTAAGCCCAGGTGGCTTAAAGACATTTAAAATAATCTGCCATTTATATTCCAAAAGTTCCACCTTTAATTTTTCATCTCCTCCTATTTCACTAAACAACACCCTGTCTATGACAAAAAATACAAATCTCCTAAAATTAGTACACTTTGTACTGTGTATATATAAAGCATTATGTGTATCATGAATCTTGATAGCCCTAAGGTGCTCACCTATCCTGTCTTTTAATCTCCTAATTGTCTTACCAACATAGTAAGCACTACAGTTGGTACATGTGGCTAAATAAACCACCTTGAGTGTATTACAATTAACTCTACCTGGACAGGAGATGGTTCTGTTGTAACCTTGTACACTAACATAGGGGCCATCATTAATGTACCTACACATCCTACAAGTGCCACAGCTACTCATTTTGGAAATAGTATATTTGATAGTATGCTGTTCCAAAAATTCTTTAATATTTCTACCCCTTGAGTAAACAATTCTAGGAAACCTACCAAAAAATTTTTAAGTTCACTACTGAAACAAATGTCCCGAGCTGTACATACAGCTTCCTTGATGCCTTTTGTTTGGCTATTATAACTTGAAACTAAAGCCCTAGAATTAAATAAATCTTGTTGTATAGATGTCACATTGTCAATACTCTTTACCCCTAAAATAGGGGGAAACAATTTGTTTCTCTTACTTAAAACTTCTTTGCGTATTCTAGTCAACAGCTTAAGAGGGTAGCCTCTTTCCAAAAACATCCCTATTAAGATATATAATTTTTTTTCCAAAATTTTATTGTCATTTATAAGTCTGGACAACCTTACCATTTGACACTTTACAATACCCCTATGCTGATGCAAAGGGTGACAACTACTGTAATGCAGTAGTGAGTTACTGTATATTTCTTTCATATATATTTTACTCACTATACCATCTGAACTTTTTAATAGAGTGATGTCCAAAAAATCTATTTGTTCATCACTCCAGTTACTAGTAAATTTCAGAAAGGTAGTTGTATTTAAATACTCTACAAAACATTTAGCTTCTTGTTCATTACCTTTCCACAGAATCAGGACGTCATCTAGGAACCGGCTATATAGTAGTATTTTTTCCTTATAGATAGAATTCAAGACACATTGTTCCTCCCAGTGGAGTAAAACTAAATTGGCAAAAATAGAGGCACACTTTGCCCCCATTGCCACACCTGAAATTTGGTGGAAAATCTCCCCTTCAAACATCAAATAATTATTCTTGAGTACTATTTCCATGCAAGATACAATAAAATTCACACTGTCATTACTCAAACATTTACTTTTAACAAAGCTTTCAGTAAAATAATCTATGCCTTCTTCATGGGGTATAACCTTGAACAGATTTATCACATCAACAGTTAAAAAAGACCATTCAGTATCTAAACCTTGAAAGTTGTTGAACCTTTGCAAGCAATGCCAAGAATCCTTTAGAATGTGATGGGCCCCTGTCACAACCCACTGTGTTTTTTTGTCCACATAAGCTGCCAAAGTTTCTGTTTTAGAGCCTCTGGATGTAACTATAGCTCTAAACGGTGGATTGTATACATCTTTGTGTATTTTTGGGATTCCAAACACAGCGGGGGTGACTGGGTAGTCAACTTTCAAATAATTATAATTGTCTCCATTGATTGTTCCCTGATATAATGCATCCAACAAAAACAAATCAATCCTGTGATATGCTATATTTACCTTGTTTACAAAAACTCTCAGATAGGTGGTGGTGTCATCCAAGATGTCTAACATTTTAGCTGTATAGTCAAATTTTGTCATGATGACAGCCCCCCCACCTTTATCTGGTTTCATAACTCTTAATTCTCTATTAGTTGACAATTGTAATAAAGATTCCCTTTCACTTCTATTTAAGTTGTCATTGTAATACACTTTTTGATTCATTTTTATGTTGTTAATCAACCCACCAATACATATTTTCTCAAATGTCACCACTTCATTATTGTATGGTGGGATAAAAGTACTCTTTCTGTTCAAACCCCTTGATACCATAACATTTGCTGGGATATCAATTGTTTCGGTAGAATCTTTAAAAAATATCGCCAAATTTAACTGTGTAGCATATAATCTAATATTAGAATAAGTTTTAACAATATTAGTTTTATGTTCTGGTACAAACGAAAAACCTTTACTCAAAACATCATGATAGTTTTCTTTTATATCCATGGCACTATAGTTGTACACATTGAACCCTGATTTTTTATACACTTTTACCATAGGCAATACATTAACTTGTATACGTATGGAGTCATTGGTAATGTCCAACAAACTTTCATCATTATTGTCCAACAAATTGTTGTAACTAACTATAGATGTTCCAATAGTATTATCTACATTTAATATTTCTTCATGTTGTAATTGTTGTTGGTCCACTGTCTCCTCGTTGGATATCTGTTCCTCATCTGTGGTAGTTGTTCCTGTTGTTGCCCAGTATAATACTGGTTTTGTTTCACCCCATCCCTCCTGTTTTGTAAACGTTCTGACCTCCTTAACTGTGGAGATCGATCTAAAAAATCATTTTGGCCACATCATTGTCTGCTGTCCTTACATTATATTCCTCATATGCATCTACATTATTATTTTCGTTGTTATTGACCTTATCTCCCCTCTTTCTATTGTTGTTACCCGGGGGGGGGGTAGGCCACATTACTTTTATAATCATACATGTCCCTGGATAACTTTCTAACCTTGATTTTAACACTTTTTTCAACATATTGTTCCAAATTGTACAAAGCAGAATAGTGCCTGCCTCCTCCTGACCAAAGCATTCAACACACAGTTCCCCTCCTGGGCATTGTAGACAAGCTCACTGAATTAGGTATAACTCCCTATGTCACCCACTGGAAAGCCAACTGGCTCACAGATAGGATCCAAGAAGTTAAGATAGGTGAGTTTAGCTCCACAAAAAGGCCACTCACTAGCAGACTCCCTCTTGGATAAGTCCTGGAGCTGCTCCTGTATGGTAGCTACTTCCCTGAAGTCAAGACTAATGTCAAAAACCTCTGGTAGTCCAAATTCCCAGATGATTAAAAATTAGGTGCAGTCACTGAATCCTCCCAAGGCACAAATATCCTCCAAGAGGGTCTGACAGAGACTAATAACTGGTTCCAGTTTCATAGTCTTAAACTAATACTAAGAAGCATGTAATAGTAGCATTGTCTAATGTGGTCACCCCTTCAAATTATTACATCGTAAATACACCCCTAACAGTAGACCCAACAGTCGGTTTTCAGAACACATGCAGACAGTGACTTGGCCTTTGACCATCATGTGTCTACAGCAGTAAGAAAAACATTCCACATTGCACAACTTATAAGCAACATATGGCATCCAAGTTCAAAGATGTCACTGTCAGATTGTACTCTGCCCTCATAATACCATTCATTGAGTACAATGCACCCTCCGGCATGCACTTATGTACTCTGCTCTCAAAATACCATTCAAGTACAGTACACCCTTTGGTATACACCTATGTACTATGTACTCTGCCCTCAGAATACCATTCACTGAGTACAATGCACCCTTCTGCATACACCTATGTACTCTGCTCTCATAATACCATTCATTCAATGCACCCTTTGGCATACACCTATGCAATTTTCCCTCATAATACCATTCATTGAGTACAATGCATCCTCTGGCATGCACCTATGTAATCTGCTCTTATTAAGGTTCCTATTAGCAGAACGAAAGTCCAAAATATCGAATGGCTGTAAACGTGAAAATGCCGTTCATCGATGTGTGTTTTGTGAGATTGCAGTACAGTAAAGATTGGGAAATTTGCACTTTCCTCACTGTAGTGCGATCTCAGAGTTGGTATATATAATTAGTGGGGTGTGTGGGGGGTGCAGCCCCCAACAATAAAGAGTTTGAAGTCTAGCATTTTTGCTGTTTACAGCGTTCAATTATACAAACTTTTGTTCATATAATATAGACCCTCTTATTATACCATTCAAGTACAGTGCACCCTTCAGCATACACCTATGTACTCTGCCCTCATAATATCATTCATTGAGTACAATGTGCCCTTCGACATGTACCTATATACTCTGCTCTGATAATACCATTCATTGAGTACAATGCACTTTTTGGCAATAAACCTATGTACGCTGCTCTCATAATACCATTCATTGAGTACAATGTCCCCTTTGACATATACCTATATGTTGAAGGGGTCTTGATAATACCATTCATTGAATACAATGCACTCTTCAGCATACATCTATGTACACTGCTCTCATAATATCATTCATTGAGTACAATGCAGCCTTTAAAGATTCAAAAATTCAAAGATTCAAAGAAACTTTAATGTCATTTAGGACTGCACAAGTGCAGCCTAAACAAAATCACAAAAGTCAACTAACAAGAGAAATGCAGTGCAAATAACACAAATGCAATGGTATCAGAGAATAACATAAGAAAGAAAATAACACATATGACATGCAAGAGGTAGTTCACATTACATAAACACACTCAATATCCATTATCCAGTGATAAATAACAAATAAATACATACCATTAAATCCTTCACTGTTAAGATAGAGAATAAATAGAGAGTAGTGAATAGCAGCTTGTTTAGTTACTGTATTGCATTCGTTAACCTTAGACGTGACTGAGTATAGCCATTATATTGCATAATAGTAATAAAGGCAGCAATTGCTCAGAGCAACAGGATTAAATGAAAAAAAAGAGGCTTCAAATGTATCAGGTATTATGACTGGTGTCCAATTTAATAAGTCTCACAACTGTAGGATACAAACTGTTCCTGAATCTGGTAATCCTACAGTGGAAGCTGTGGTACCCCCTTCCACATGCATGTTACGAGAACCAGTTGTGGGCCGGAGGGGTTGAGTCAGTGGCTATTTTGTATGTTCTCTTTCTTCCTCTTGTAAAGCAAAGTTTCTGAATAGAAGGGAGGTTTATGCCCAGTATTTTATCAGCCACTCTCACCACTCTGTGCAATTTCTTCTTCTTCTCAGCAACTGTGCAGTTGCCAAACCATGCTGTGAAGTTGCTAGTGAGGATGTTCTCGATAGCTCTCCTGTAAAACGTGGTAATAGCAGACAGTGGGAGCCGGGCCTTTTTGATTTTTTTCAGGAGGTGAACCCTCTGAGGAGCCTTCTTGACTATATGGTTGGTATTAACAGTCCAGGAGAGGTCACCTGAGATGTGAAGGCCCGGGAACTTGGTTGTTTTGACTTTCTCTTCTACCTCCCCTTTGATAGTGAGTGGTTTTTGAATTGTTGCCTTTCTCCTGAAGTTCATAATCATTACTTTTGTCTTATTAACATTCAGGTCCAGATTGTTCCTGTTACCCAAGGCAATCAAAGTGTTCACCTCATCCCTGTAGTTATGTTCATCCCCACCACTAATGAGACCCACGACTATGACATCATTAGTGAATTTTATAATGTGGTTTGAGTTGTATTTTGCAGTACAGTCATGGGTGAGGATGGTGAAAAGCAAGGGGCTGAGCACACGACCTTGGGGAACACCAGTATTCAGGATAATGCATTGAGAGGTGTTGTTTCCAGTGCATGTCCATTGGGGTCTACCAATAAGAAAGTCAAGAGCCCACTTACATAGGTGCTTGTTTATCTCAAGTTTATCCTGAGTTTCATGTGTTTATCCACCAGTTGCATCAGCATCATAGTGCTGAATGCAGAAATAAAGTCAATGTACAGAAGCTTTACTTAGTTGTTCCTCCCTTCTAGGTGTTTTAGTGCAAGGTGCAGCGTGACTAATATCACATCCGCAGTCAATCTATTTGTCTGGTATGCAAACTGGAATGGATCGAAAGACTTAGGCAAACCTGCAGACAGATGTTTCTTCACAATCCTCTTAAAACACTTCATGACATCTGAGGTTAAGGGAACTGGTTTAAAGTCATTGAGACAGGTAGGGTTGGGTTTCTTTGGACGTGGGACAAGAAACATTTGTTTCCTTGAAACATGAGGGAACTTTTCCATAGCAAGGGATGAGTTGAAGATATCTGTCAGTAACAGACATAACTGATCAACACAGCCCTTCAACATCTTGCCAGATATGTTATCTGGTCCAGCAGCCTTCCTAGGATTCACCTTCTTAAGCTGAAGGCTCACCTCCTCAGAGTTTAAAAACCCTCTTTGCCAGTGTTTGTTTTAGAAAGTACTATGGTGTTGTTCTCCTCAAATCTGCCAAAGAAGGAATTCAGTTCATTCAGGAATTCCAAACTGTCATCACACTGGGTTGTTTTGGTATTATAGTCCATGAGCTTCTGTATCCCCTGACATAGGCTTCTCATGTCTCCAGCATGTCTTGGAAGCAGATCTGAATTTTTCCCCCATACTCTCTCTTTGCCTCTTTGATGCCCTTTTTCAGATTTGACCTAGCTACCTTTAACCTTTCTTTGTCATTTGCCTTGAAGGCTGTGTTTCTTTCCCTCAGTAGCTCGTAGACATTCCTGGTGAGCCAGGGTTTCTAATTAGCTCTTATAGTGATGGCTTTGATGGTGGTTACATCCTCCATGCATTTATTTATGTAAGCAAGAACTGATTCAGTATAGGTGTCTATGCCTAACTGGAGGTTGTGTGTAGCTGCTTCTTTGAAGACCTCCCAGCAGGTGGTATTGAAACAGTCCGGAAGGCAATATATGGAACCCTCCTGCCAGACGCTGATCTGTTTTGTTGTTGTTTTTCTATGATCAAAGATGTCTTATAGGTAGGCAGAAGCAGGATGGCAGTGTGATCAGAGCTGCCTATGTTGGGGTGCTTCAAACCTTTAAAGGCTCCGTTAATATTCTTGTAAGTTTTGTCTAAGGTATTCTCCCTCTGGTGGGGAAATCCAAATACTGATAAAAATGGAATAACACCTCCTTAAGGTCTGATCTGTTGAAATTACCCGCTATCACATGTGCAAATTCTGGGTTTCTGCTTTGTAGCTCAGAGATAATATTATGGAGTTTATTTTGAGTTTCAGTGGTGTTAGCACTTGGGGGGGGGGTATACACTGCTGTGACATATACCCACTTATTTCCCTTGGTACATAGAAAGGTCTGTATTTTAGTGTCAGTATTTCCACATCTTCAGAGCAGTATGATTGAACCAACTTACAGTCTTTGCACCATCTGTTATTAATGTAGATGCATACACTGCCATATTTAGCTTTACCATTCTGTGCTTTACATCAATCTGCTCTAAAGAGAGTTAGTCCATCTAAGTTCACAGCATTGTCACTAATGTTACTATGCAGCCAAGTTTCAGAGAAAATGAACAAGCAAGTGTTCCTCACCTTATTTTTTGTCAGCTCCATTCTCAGATAGTCCATCTTATTTTCCAGTGAGCAGACATTTGCAAATAATACTGAAAGTAATACAGGCCTGATGGAGATTTCTCTTCAGTTTATCAACAGCTCAGCCTCTGCAGCCTCTCTTTCTAGTTCTTTCACATCTTTTTCTTTTGTAGATGCTCTGGGGCATTCCATAACCATTCATGTGAAGTTTCAGATCTCTGATAGCATTCCTGTTTAAAATGCATAGATCTAGGATTTCTGCAAGTGAAGTAGGCCCCGAGTACTCTGCAGACAACAGAGATGCAAGCCAGCAGCTCGTTGAAGTAATCTGTTTAATTTCCAATAATTTCCTTCTGGCATAAGTAGTTGTATCCATATAAAAATGTCTGGAAAATTATTTATTTATGTGTGTGTGTGTGTGTGTGTGTGTGTGTGTGTGTGTGTGTGTACAAAAGAAGTAGGAATAATCATTTCTCTCTGACAAGCTAACAAAGCTGCAGCCTCCCTGGGTGCCGCCTTTTTTTTTTACCCTTCAGAATACACCTATGTACTCTGCCTTCATAATACCATTCATTGAGTACAATGTACCCTTCAGCATACACCAATGTACTCTGCCCTCATAATATCATTCATTGAGTACAATGCACCCTCATAATGCCACATTTTAAATTTATGGCTTTGTCTCAAGTTTATGAAACACCACACGGTGGTGACTTATTTAATCAAACTGAAACTGAAGAAGCCAAATGGATCATGAACTTGCAAGCTGATTTACCATTGAGACTAAATAGTATAGTACCTTTAAAGCCTATACTAAAAGGAAAAGGCTTAAAAGGAAGGAGATAAGATGAACAACTCCCCTAATGGGTGTGTGTGTGTGTGTGTGACTTTGAAATACTTGATTGGAAGTTACCTGATCAGTTGCAATTGGTTCTCTGATGCTCTTAAATGGGTGTTTTATGCCTGGCTATTAAGGATTTGAAAAAGGTTTATACTGAAAGCGCTTATCCAGGTTCATTTCAAGCCAGAGTTTTAGTTATTTTAATAAAGTTTTGTTTCATTTTTTGGTGGCAGACTTGTTTCTTTGCCAACTTGGTTAGTGACTGGTGACATTTTTCTGGCTTGACTAATTACCCCAACATTAACCATACGGGCTCTGTCAAACTGGGCTAATGATGAGGTGGAAGAGTTAGTCAGCAATTTTAACAGAGGGGATAGTGCAAAAGGCAAAAGCAAGGTCTATGTAGGCAAAATAGACTGCATGTGCCTCACCTATGTCCTTGGGACCCTTTTAAAGAACTCAATCAGGTTGATCAGACACAATGTGCCATTCATGATGATGAATTGGGATATGCATTTATATATAATCTTGTTTATTAGTGCAGCTATAACATGTTTCATAAGCCTGCAAATAATACTGGTAAGACTAATAAGCCTGTAATTCCTGGGGTCAGTATTGGAATGGCATTTATGCAAGGGCACCGTGACAGCTGTTTACACTTCCAGGATGTAACCAGTGGAGTGATGCAGGTTAAAGACGTGATGGAAGGTTTTGCTAGATGGAACTTATCACTTCTCAAAAGACATCCAAGGATATTGTTAGGACCATTGGAAATTGTATTTTAATTTAGAAACATGCTAAAAGGACTTGCTCCACAAAGGTTTTGAGTGGCTAAGTCTGTGTGTGTGGGGAAGGGGGGGTGCAGCAACAGAAAGAGGGTGGGTGGGGTGAAATTGGATGAGTATTTTTCTGCGATTATTAGCAGCAATCTTGGACTCAGTGAAGGTGATACCAGTTGAGATAAAGTCAGTACAAAAATGTTACTTTTAATTTTAAAGGTGAAGAAGACCTTATAGTTGTCTTTTGAAATAGCTGTAGCATTAAGTGCATTACTGTCCTTGCATTTCCTATGTGTAGACATTAAACACTGTTATTTGTGTTAGCATGCCTGGCTGAGTTTTTGTACATAATTTCAGATTAACCTATTTATTATTTGCCATCATGACTAGCTATGATATTGTAAATAAGTTCTTACATGTTGATTTATATGTTTGTACAGAATGTTTGAAAGACTTGAACACTGTCCTTTTACAGTTCTAATTGCACATGTTTGTGAAGAAAGATTCTAAAGGCAAACTGTCTTAGATTCAGCTGATCTGCAGATGATGTCATCAGAATGTGGCCAGTTGCTATGTGTCACTGTCAGAAGCTGAAAGACAGGAAGGAATTTTAGAAAACAGCTGTTGGTTTATTTTCAAAAATATGAAATGAAAATTAGAACTGGAGCAGTTGTGACATTTAGGCTAGTCTATAAAAGAGCCTGCTGAAGCCCGTTGAAGCCAGTTCTCAGTTACGTCCAGTTAACAGCCAGTTGTGAGTTGTTCACAGATGTACTGTGCAGTGTATACCCAAAAGGACTCACCAAGAACTGTACGCCTGTCTTTGTTCTGTTGAAGTAATTTAGTTTAGATCAGGAACAGTGTTCTTCAGTCAGATAGGAAATTATAACTAATCAGTTAGATCAGTTAGAGTTTTTATAAATGTTGGATTTCTATCCTTCAGTATTGATTTCATTTTTTTGGTGCTTGAGCTCTATTTCTTTATTGGAAATTACTGTTTTATATGTTTAATCATTTTGCTCATTATTAAATATTTTATTAACTTACATTATGGCTGGTCAATCAGTGTTTTCTTTAGTGATTTGAGAGTGCTTATACTTGCTTTGATAACTTTCCAGGCCACTCTGAAAGCCTGGGTGCTTTGCATTTGCTACTATTTGTTATAATATTTAATTTTCATAATTGGATACTGCTTTAAAAAGGCATGAAGACAGTCTGATTGATGGCAGCATTATCATATTATTTTGGAGAAGGGACACAGCTGGAAATCTGTGTCAGGCTTTCCCAGAAGTGTTTAGATGTGTCGGGATTTAAATTTATTTAAGCATGAGTATATCAGAGAATTTGGTCAAAGGTGTTGGCATTTGCAAAGTCCAAAGGTCTCTGAGGATTTTAGCTTTTGGTAGTAAAAGATTGTCAGTTTATACATGTGCAATTGAAGTCACCCATGACTCATGAGATACGTACTTGGTCTAATGGTTAACTTAAATTGATTTCAGTATCCCACATGCTCTGAAGAGATCATAGATATGATTTCCTATCCATCTATAATCTGATAATTAACTTTATTAAGTGTAAATAGGATTTCATTCAGTTCCAGATTTGTATTGCGTGGAACCTGGTGAGATAGACAATGGACTTATAAGTAAATACAGACAATTCTATGCAGTTTCCAGTGGATTTGAATTGTATTTTGGAGTAGTGGGTGTGATATCAACAGACTGGAACAAAGTTTTTGTAACTGCACAATTACTGATGTCTTTGACTATAAGGAAAGCCTCATGTTCAGAAAGTTTGCTTTTTAAGCATCTGACATTAAAAAGTGCTACTTTGATATTATCTGAATTGGAATTTAGTTTGTTGAATGTCCATCAGGTGAAATCAGATGAAAAAGACACTTTAGTGGTAGTAAAAAAAATATCCAGTATGTGAAAACTAAGAGATGAGAGGTACAGGTCATTCCTTGCAAACCATGGAGGTAAGCTTACCATTAAATGCTGTGAGGACACAAACAGAACATCCTTGTTTAAGTCTCCTATCATAATGCCAAGTTAATAGCCAATTGCTAAAATCAATTATTTTACCCTTACACTCAGGTATCATTCTTGGTTAAGTTAGAATGCTGCTGAATGCCATTGCCTTGCTGTCTTTGATCATGAGCGGGGAGCTCAACTACATCACTTTGCAGCTACCCCAGAATGAAATTTCTAAGACTGTTCACCCCTACAGGGTTGACTACAAGGTTATAATTGTGTCTAGAATGGAGAAGGGACCTAAGATTCTTAGAAAAAAATTAATCCTACCATAATCCTAGCACAAGAGCTGCTAATAGTCATCCTATCATTTGCCAGTCTGGTTAGTGTTATATCTATATGTCTTACCATGAAGTCACAAATGATTAAGATGTTTCTGGGATGTGTTGTAGATTTATGAGACCTTGACAGTACTGGCTAGCAATACAGGTAACTCGTAGTAGCAGTAGTTATGGGTGCGGGTATGTGTTGTTAATGTTTAGATATGTACCTGAGATAAACTAGTAGGATTTTTAGGAGGCTTAGACAAAGGTTTATTCACTACTTCAGCTTACATAGGAGTGATGCTGAACTGTGATAATGTATTTCTCTTGTGGTACTGTGCACTGACCATGGGTAGGACAGAGACATGAGCATCTAATTAAGAATAATAAGCACATCTCTCACAGTTGGAATTATGATTTTGAAGAAGTGGGCTGTCAGTAAACATGACACAGTTGTTACTCTGCCTAAAAACATCAAGTGCTAAAAGGGTGGCTAAGGATGATGTTAAAGGAAGCTGAGACTCCATGGTGACATGTTTTTTTTTTTCAGTTCTCAACATGGGCACAATGACTACATCTAAACCAGTGTAAAAAGGAGACAGTTGAGGACATGCAATATATACATGCAATATATACTTTTATATATATATATATATATATATATATATATATATATATATATATATATATATATATATATATATATATATATATATATATATATACACACACACACACACACACACACACACACACACACACACACACACACACACACACCACACACACATATATAAACAGCTTTGTCACAACAGTAAGATATAACAATTTTAAGTGAGATTTTTGGTAACTGGCTATACCTATAGTTATCTGTGGGATGTCATTATTCTGAGATTATGGAACAGAATGGGATGCTAAATTAATATAATTGAGGAATAAAAGAGGAATGCCTTCCAAAAATTATACTTATTATAAGAGGCAAGACCGAGAGGGAATTTGTGGTTAAATTAACATAAGGGGCAGACAGCTAGAGAGCCACTGGATTTAAGAACACAACAGGAACAGGGTGGGAAGGTGGAAAAAAATTTCCCTCACAGCCATCTATTCTATGGCAGATGATGTGGGACTCGTACATTTATAAACATCAAATAACTCTAAAACACCAAAGTACCACAAATTACGTACACTGACTATAAATAAAAAAAAAGTATCCACACCAGTAAAGCAAGTCCCAAGATGCAGGATATTGTCACTTTAATTAGTTAAAAAATAAAAATAAAAAACTCATTAACCACTTTTGTCTTGCAACACTTTTCATAAAGACTTCATCAAAATCTCCTGATAAAGTCTTTATGAAAGGTGGTTTAAGATGAATGTGTTCAACCAGATTTTTATTTTCCATTCATAACTAAAGTGACAATATCCTGTATCTTGGGACCTGCTTTGCTAGCATCCATATCCATTACTTTTAAGAGTATTAACAGTCAAACCCACTCTCAAGGCCTCTGTATGTTCAACATGAAACACTGGAGGCATTAAAGACAATTGACCTGAAGCAAGAACTAGATTATCATCATAAAAGAGAAAAAATGATCCAGAAGAAGAATTGTAATATCTTGATAAAGGATATAGAAAACAGAAAAATCAATTCCATCTCATCGGAATCATACAGATGGCAAACAAGAGCTAAATGAACATCTTTGTTTAATGCCCTTTGAGATATAATATTCTATACTACAGTAGCTGCTTATTATAGGCTGAACATCTGAAATGTTTTAAACCTCAGACAACCAATATATCAAATAACCAGGCAAACTCAAGGTACAAAACTCCAAACATAAAATGCTATGCAGAACAGAGCTGTAAGAATTTACATCCACACCTACTGCCATGCCTTTATTCACCTGACCAGTTTTAGTAACATACTCCTAGACCCGCTGCAGAAAATGATTTGACATTTAGTACCTAAGTATTGAGCCTCTGATATTAAAAGACCAGTGGACACGTGCAACACTCTTAACAATGTTGTAACACGTTCATATAGAAACTGGATGGCAGTTTAGCAAATCAGATTTATCAAATTTCTTCTTAATAAATTTAATATTTTATTTATACAGAGTAGTACCTGAATTTGCTTGTCATTCTAAAACCATCATAGCAAGCCCTTGATGGTGAGTGTCAGATAATCACAGATGAAAACAGTAATTAGTCAGTTTCCTACTTAGTAGGTGAAGTGTGGATGTTAATATCCACAACACTTCCGTGAGTCTGGTAATTATTACAGCAGGAGGAAGGTGATTTGCAACACAAGAGAAAGTAGACAATTAAGGATCCTGAAACATATTTTTCAGAAAAGAAGAAACCACTTAAGATATATCACTTATTGCAGAAACACTAGCATTGTCTGTACAAAGAACAGACATATACAGATTCTTACGTTTATTTTGATTTAAAAGCAGGAGACAATTTATTCTTAACTACAATACAATGTTGTCGCCTTTGATACATTTGTCACATCTTTTCTTAGGAAGAAAAATAAAGCATATTCCTTTTCCTGAGCAACAGAAACATTGACACTTTCTAAAGCAGTATGCATAAAGTATATAATAGTATGTTCTTCTTTTCAATTATGCATAGACTCCAACCATTTAATATGCAGATTGTCTGTATGGCCTAACTCCCACCATCTCTGTGAGGGATGAGTTACCTGCATTACCACACAAACCCACCCATGCCTCTGTAAGTACACTCTTGAGTACTTTCTCTGATAAGCGCTACCTGCATATAGTGGCCTGGTGAGCTGAAAGGTCAGCCCAGGATGTACACTGCAACACTGCCTGCCTGTCTTTGAAGGGCTGTGGCTGTGTGCATCTTGCCTCAACCTCTCTCCAAGATGTGCATGCTCACCCTCTTCTGACAGGTCCATCAAGTATCTGAGCCAGTAGACAAAACTGGGATGGCTGGACCATAGTCAAAGCTTTATCCCTCTATGCTTCTGAAGTTATAGGTCTGCCAACAACTTAATCTTGAATGCATCCCACCAAATCAACCATGAAGAATAAGGCGGACATAATAATTTCATAGCCAGACAAAACAATATTTACATGTATCAACAAAACATTAATTAATATCCATCTTAGAATCAATTTAGAATCTTTTGACATGAATGTACATCAAAGTTAAAGGAGACAAAAATAAAATCAATTTCAGTCTTAAAGGGACCTTGAAAAATATCAAACCTAGAAGTGTAGCTGAAGAGTATTGATCAACTTAAATGATGTCTCTTAACAATTTAGCATGTGGTAGATTTTTAGAAATCACAGTTAAATTCCCCTAGCCAAACAGTATAGTCACAATTGAAGAGCTGATATTTAGAATGTAAAGAATGTTGACAGGAAGATAAATGTTAATAGTTCTATAGACAAGTCTACTAATATCTTTACAGTTGAAGTACAGAACTCTTCCAACATCATAATATCTCCACTCTAAAACAGTAATATAGTACTGAACCAAAACATCAACAATAAAAACAAAAAACAAAAAAAAAAAAAAACAGAAACAAAAAATCTTGATAAAATAAAAATACCAGAATCCACCAAACTGAAACAAAAAATGAATATCCTGGGCACAAACTATATCAACCATAAATATATATATATATATATATATATATATATATATATATATATATATATATATACATTTTTTTTCTAGACAGCTGTTTTATGCAATTCACATTAATGAGCTGTAGCAGCAGACCTATGTTTCCAGTTCAAAAATTTGCCCTCTGGGTTACAAAAGACCTGTCCTGAGATACTGAAAGAAGGATAGCTCCTTCATTAGAATAGTCACCCTCATAAGAACAATCTGGGTTATCCAATGAGTAGAAGGTTCAGAAGGTGACAACGGAGCTTATATCTTGGAAAGACTATTCAGATGTTGCAACTTGCTAGATATGATCTGGCAAAATGGTTATTCCTGTGACTTTTCATATAGCGTGACACTGCCATCTTTGGTGACCCCTGTTACCACACAAGGTGCAATAATGATTTTTGCAATTCTTGGCAAGAAAAACATTAGCAGAATAGATAGAACATTTCAGCTGCTGACCCTAATAATGTAAAATGTCCTTGTAACCTTTTATCTGTATAGAATTAATTAAATGTAAACAGGATCCATTTACAAGCACGACTCAGCATTAATATCCCACCCCCTTTCCAATTGCCATATTCATCTCTCAATTTAGACTCAGAGAAAAAAAAAGATTTGCAAAACTTTTCCCTATCAGACTTAACAGAGGTATCAATATCTGCAGAATATACCTCTCAACCTCTTAGAGCAAGAAAACTGGACAATTCCATAAATAATGGTGGAGACCAAGGCTGGAAAATAGGGACAACTTTTAAATATTGCTCTTACAAACTTAGAAAGTTGATAGAATAACAGGTTTTGTTTTAGCATTAAATTTCTAAAGGGTATGAAGTTTGAAACTGAAATGTCAGTCTTTATTTTCTGTCTTTATTCTTTAATGACTTGCCAGTAATTTGCCAGAAAACCTCAATGTTTTGAAAAAAGTTCCAAAATATGAGGAAATAATTTGGACATTTTACAAAAATCTGTACAGTTGAGAGGTAGTGCAGAACAAATAAAATATTGCATTTTCTAACAATGAAATTATAATCATAAACAATAAACAATGACTGAGGAGCACAATGTCTGTATTGTTCATATCTGTCCAAAATCTATATAACATTAGTAGTAGTGTCAAATGACATATCCAGAAATTGTTCTTATCCAATATATATTGTTCTGATGGATTCAACTTAAATATTCAGTGGTTTCAAAGACAGGAACCAAATAATACTCCTATTAAAAGAGAAGAGATAGGTCAGTAGACAAATCTTTGCACCATTTCTTTCAGCTAGCAATATAGAAACCGGTATCAGTGGATTAGTTGTTGGGTCATACCATGTAATACTCAATGACATCTGTAAAACAAGAAGCATGTCCTGAATGTCAGAGTCACTATTCTTGGCACTTCATCTGTTGGTTTGGTATTAGACCACAAGGAAACATGGTGTCAATAAGGGAAGAGCTGTCCTGATGAATGGAAAACTCAATAAATGCAGTGAAATCTTATTTGTTTCATGTCTGCATATCTGGCCAAGATGCAGAATATTTGTGACAATTAGTACCAGCAAGCTGCAGGAGATGGAAACTAACACACCTTCAGATAGATTGCTTATCATAGTAAGATGTGCTGTCCTCTCAAACAAAGAGGGAACTACAGTTTGAGAAGTAAATGCATGAACTGTAGGTAAAAGCAGTTGCTGTATATGTGTCTGGTGTGGTACAAAGTTCTATAAAAATGTCAGAGGGAATAAGATGCTACAGAAAAACAACACTATGGAATGCAAATAAAATATTAGAATCCAGCCCTTACAAGTAGAAGTTGCTGAGGCAAATGCAATTAGTTATATCAACAGACTGTACAGAACCTTCTGCACTGGAACATGACTGTGAAGAAAATTAAGAAATAAGGTTGAAACTTGCAGTAGAAGTGCCAGGAAATGATGTTTCCACTCACTGCAGAAACTGATTGCTGTAAGCTTTACACTGAAAAATTATTTTACTGGTTATATGAATGTATTAAATATTAATAATAAAAGCCTGCAAATGAAACTTTGAACTGTTCAATCAAAAACAAAATAAAAACTTTAACAAAAAGTATTTTATATATTTATTGACTGCATAAGCACACTGGTCCCAGATGTTCCTTTCCAGGGGCAAGTTGTGAGTAGCATTTGGTTAAGTGATTTGTCCTATCCAATGATTGACGCATCCAATAAATCTCAAGGATTCAGCATGGCTAGCACTTCATATATGATACTATGTCAGAAGATTGAAAGGTCAGTGGACTGAAAATCAAAATATCTAAAACTCAAAATATTGAAAATATGTTTAATGAAGGCAGCAAGCCCCCCTGCACTCCTCATAAGGGGGGTTGCACCCCCCACACCCCCTGCTAATTTTATATATACCAACTCCAAAATTGCACAGCACTGGAGAAAGGGTAAATTCCATTTTCGATATTTTGAGTTTTAGATATTTTGATTTTCAGTCTTTTGAGCTTTTGATATTTTGAAGGTGATCCATCATATATATGTTGATTTCACCCTGCTGTTAGATATACCAGGGTCTAGGTAAATGTCTAGGTAATGTACTTAGGTAGTAGTTTTACTAAGAAATAATTCAGGTTATTACCGGCACTCATGATAAGTAGTAATCCATTCTCTGACAAACACCCAAATTAAATTGTCCTGCAAATTAAATTGGGTTGACACTGTGGTGGTGGTGCTGCGGTAACGTTGTCGCCTCACAGTAAGACGTTGTCCTGTTCGATTCTCAGCTAGAGCATTTTCTGTGTGCAGACATGCATGAATGGGCATACCTTTGTTGAAGGTTGTGCGTCAGGGCTGGCAACTCTGCACATAAAAATCTACTGCCAATCATTAGCGGACCGGAGTTTCGCTGTGGTGACCCCTAACCAGGAAAAGCCGAAAGACACAACAGCAACTCCAAAATTCGTATGATGGGGATGATATTTCTTGATTTTAAAGAGGCTTTGAAAGTATAAATCATGCCACCCATCTTCAAAAGCCAGACAAATTTGTTTTCTTCTGAGAAATACTACAATGTCTAGCAAAGATATCTTGCCAGCAGAATATTTCAGATTATAGGCAAAATATCTGCTTCAGAGTTGGCACAAATCGAAAGCTTGTCTCTCAGGGATTTATGTTTTGACGACTATCATGTTTATTTTTTAGTGATCCCCCTTAGGATGATTTCTCAAAAGTAGACGACAAGTCCCAAAAGTCATTACTCATTCATTGCAGGAACCAAAATAATTCCACAAGTATCCAGGCTGCGAAACAATTCCAATAATAATGATGATGAAGCCAGTCAAAAGGCTGAAACACAGTTTTAATCTTGAAATCTTAAAAGTAACAAATCCACTTGGTTAAGCGCTTTCGTCTACATTAAGACATCCTCAGAACCAAGACAAATAGTAAAAAAACAAATTTAAATACAATGCAAAGACACACCCGTATAAAAACCTCCAATAAATCCTATCAAGCAATTAAACATACCAAAGAGAAATAAAGCAACAGTAACTAAATGTTGCAGCCACAATACCAAATGTAATAGATGCTTCATATACTTTAAAGTGTAAGTGAACATTTTTTCAACTCACTTGAAATCAAAATATATTCATTTAACCCTGGTGGGTTTGTTGCATCTAACCTAATCTGCCACAACATTTCTCTATGCAATAAGATGTTCTCCCAATGTCCTGAAAATGATGTTGTAGTTTGTTCAAGTATCAAAAAAACAAACTTATTGAAGTTTTGACAACACATGGCATGCCTTGCCAGTGCACTTCTGTTGTCCCCCTTTTTATGCTGCATACATGCTGATATATTTGTTGTTTCAAACTATTCTTAGTCTTGCCTACATAAAACGTGCTGCATGTGCAACATGTAGCAAGATAAATAATTTTTTCATCTCTACAATTTAAACATTTTACTGTGTCCCAATGGTTAATAATGTTCAAAACTCCATTGTCCTTTTTTCACATTAATGTAGGAACAATATTCACACTGGTGACATTTCCTAGTCGTAGGTCCACCCCTACTCATACAACGTCTTTCTAAGATCATCTTAACATTCTGCCTGTTTTTGTATGTAAAATTGGTGGTGATTTAAATAAATGACAAATGTTAATATCAACTTATTGTAGAGGATACCATACTCGATTTAAAAATGTTTAGTTGCAAACTTAACTTTAGGGTTATGATGGTGGGGGATCAGAAACAAGTGAAAATGGTGACTTTAAAAGGTCCGGTACGTTCAACCCTCCTTTGCACCCAGCTATTAATGTTTTTGAAAGGCAATGTGAAAGGGAATTAAGATCATTGTTGGGGAACAAACGTTGTAGATTTTACAATCTCTCTCAAGATGAGTGTCAGTCGCTTTATGAAATCAGGCATAATAAAGGAATTTGTTGTATGAAGCCTGACAAGGGAGGGGGATTGGTTATTATGGAGTCGGATGACTATAGTGGTCGTATGATGAATTTGCTTAATGACACCAAAGTATATGGGGTAGTTTTACCTGAATGAAGTCAATCTAGCATATAGGTCTGTGAAGATTGTGCTCAATGAACGGTTGTTATTCAATTCCATTTCCAAATCTCTCTATGATTATTTGAGGGTAGAAAATCCATTACTACCCAAAATTTTTCGGGATTCCTAAAATTCACTCCAATCAAGAAGATCCACCACTATGTCCAATAGTTGCAGCAAGGGGGTCCGTGACTGAACCCATAGCTAAATATGTGAATATGAGACTCAAGCACCTTTTTGATAGATTCCCTCACATTTTAAAAGACTCCTGGGACCTTTTGAGTAAGTTACAAACTGTGGTGATATCAAATGATGTGTTTTTGGTGATTTGTGATGTGAACAGTCTCTTCACAGTAATCCCACAAGAAACTGGTTTGGATTGGTTTAGAGACATCATTTTTCAATATAGTGACCTTCACAATGGTGAGAAAGAAATAATATGCAGCTTTATGGAATTGGTGCTAAGTAACAATTTCTTGACATTTGAAGGTGAATTTTACAAACAGAACCAGTGGGTTGCGATGGGCGCTGCGTGCGCCCCCCCTGTTTGCGAACACAGTTATGTTATGGTGGGAACTGAACATTTTGTTCAAATCCCCACTATATAGGTTTTGCCTGATCTATTTTAGATTTTTGGACAATTTATTTTTTCTGTGGACAGGCACTAGAGAACAATTAGAAATGTGTTTTAATTTTATGCAAAGTAGTTCTGATTTTTTGAAGTTTTCATATAAACAAGATGTGAAAGTGATGAACTATTTAGACATTTTATTTTTTTAACAAAGGTGATGCTACTCTTACCACCAGAATTTTTAAGAAACCTACATTTTGTAGCACATATTTGCATTATACAAGCTGCCACCCCATTTATCAGAAAAAGGGGTAGTTAATAGTCAGCTAATTTGAGCCTCACGTCTCACTTCTGATTCTTCTAACTGTTTAGAAGAATTTTCAGTAGTTAAAAAAATGTTTATTGACAGAGGATACCCTACAGATTTATTGGAGAAAATTATTGATGAAGTTTGGGTTGGGAGACAGGATAAATATTCACCAATCATAAAACATGGGGTGGCAAGCACGGTTAATACAATGGAAAACAAAATGACCAAGGCATTTTCACCGAATACAAATATGGTGTTGCATTACACAACTGATATTAAGGCTATTGAAAAGATTATTAATAGGAATTGGATGTTATTGCAAGTTGAATGTAACATTTGTCATTTATTTAAATCACCACCATTTTTTACATACAAAAACAGGCAGAATGTTAAGATGATGTTGGAAAGAAGTTGTATGAGTAGGGGTGAACCTATGACTAGGAAATGTCAAAAAGGACAATGGAATTTTGAACATTATTAACCACTGGGACACAGTAAAATTTTTAAATTGTAGAGCTGAAAAATTATTTATCTTGCTACGTGTTGCACATGCAGCGCTTTTTATGTAGACAAGACTAAGAATAATTTGAAACAACAAATATATCAGCATGTATACAGCATAAAAAGGGGGACAACAGAAGTGCACTGGCAAGGCATGCCATGTGTTGTCAAAACTTCAATAAGTTTGTTTTTTTGATACTTGAACAAACTACAACAACATAATTTTCAGGAGATTGGGAGAACATCTTATTGCATAGAGAAATGTTGTGGCAGATTAGGTTAGATGCAACAAACCCACCAGGGTTAAATGAATATATTTTGATTTCAAGTAAGTTTAAAAAACGTTCACTTGCACTTTAAAGTATATGAAGCATCTATTACATTTGGTATTGTGGCTGCAACATTTAGTTACTGTTACTTTATTTCTGTTTGCTATGTTTAATTGCTTGATAGGTTTTAGTGGAGGTTTTTATATGGTTGTGTCTTTGCATTGTATTTAAATTTGTTTTTTACTATTTGTCTTGGTTTTGAGGATGTCTTAATGTAGACAAAAGCACTTAACCAAGTGGATTTGTTACTTGAAGATTTCAAGATTAAAACTGTGTTTCAGCCTTTTGACTGGCTTCGTCATCATTATTATTCATTGCAGGAAGATTTTTCAAGTCAATATGGAACTTGCTAGCAAAAACTATATTAATTGTACAGACAAATAAGAAAATAGCAATGATATTCAGGATTCCACTAAGACTAACTAACAGTAAGAGAATAACTGCTGAGGAACGAAATGCAAAATCTTGGGCCCAAACCAAGCAACAGACAATCTGTGAATCTTTCTTGGCAAACATCTTCCATTTTATTTTCACACAGAAACCCAAATAGATAAAGTACTAAAACAATTAAAGGTATCCTATAAAAATGTCTTCTTGAGGATAGACAAGGTAACCATTTGAAAGGTTGAGACAGGTAATGCTGAGTCCCATAATATGGACACTGAATGGTTAAAAATCCCGACTTACATATACCATGTCGAGACTGCCATTTTTCAGAACATTCATTTTTTTTTTTCTTTTGTGAAGTATGGCAATGTCGGAGTTGTTATATATACATTTGGGGAGAGGCTTCTTCCTTGCAATAAACAAGTTTAAATGAAAAGAGAGATAGCCTAGATATGCTCTTATGCTATATTTTTGATGTTTTTATTTTATGTTTTTTTTCACTCTGCATTGAGTACCTACATGTCAATAGGGAACCATATGATAATATGTTTAATGTAACCACTCTGCATAAAAATACTGAAAAATAAACGATAAATGAGAAACATCAATAAAATTACAAACGCCTTTAAAAAAGGAACACTTTTACACATTATGTTACTTACAGGGTTAGATTATAGTTAGAGTTGGTGCTGCACCACCATTATTTATGTGTGCAGCCACTAACTCTTTCCCTAGCCTACCCTATAATGTGTAAAATTGTTCCTTTTTTAAAGTCATTTGTAATTTCATTGGTGTTTCTCATTGATCATTTATTTTGTTGAGTTTTTCAACTCCACATTCCTCAATATCTTAAACAAATTAGCTCAAGTAAGAAGAAAAAGGGTGAAAAGTAAACATGCTTTTTAGCTCTCTCAAACCACCAAGAAAATCATGACTGCAAGGGACAAAATATGGAACAAATGGCAAAGGTCCAAGAATCCCTCTGATCTCATAGAATTTAGACAACTCCACAATCAAGCTAAGCTCCTTGTCATATCTGACAGAAAAGAATATTACTTAAACCTACAAAAAGATCACAAACAAAATCCTAAGAAATTTTGGAGCTCCATTTCATCAATAATCAACCCTGGTACCAAAACCAACCCCTGCCCTTTCCCAGAGAAAATGGCCAGTGACATAGCTACCCTCTTTAGCTCATATTTCATTGATACTATAGCCAAACTCACCACCACCTTTCCCCAAACCACTTCCAATACCAACTTAACTTCACTCACATACTTCTCTCAGGATACAGCCACACCTTCCCCACCTTTTTCTCTTTCTCCCCAATATCTGTCTCCACTATTACCAAACTTCTCCTAAAACTGAAACCAGGCTCTACTTCCCCGAACAACTTACCCCCTGAATACCTCCAAATGCCAGCCAAACCCAACACCTATCCAATCTGTATACTTATCAACAGATCCCACCAAGAGTCATATGTTCCCAATATCTGGAAAAAAACCTATATTCTTCCTCTTCACAAAGGTGGCAACAGCTCTGACATCTCTAACTTCCGACCCATAGCTAGTCTCTCCCCCCCTCTCTAAAATCCTTAAAAAATGCATCCACTATCAACTTCTAGACTATCTAATAACTAACCAGCTCCTCTTCCCAACTTCCCAACTCAACACGGGTTCAGGCCTGGTTACAGCACCATTACTGTACTTGTTTCCTTTATGGACACAGTCAATCAAGCCAGAAACAATGGCAAGCTCATATCCTCAGTCTTTCTTGATCTATCGAAGGCTTTCAATACAGTCTCCCACCAACTGCTCCTCAGTAAACTCTCTACCTTATGTATCTCCCCCAAACCCTTAATTGGTTTACAACTATCTAACAGGTAGGCGACAATCTACTAAATGGCTTGCCTCCTTCTCCTCATTCCTTGACTTTTCAACAGGTGTTCTCCAACGCTCTATCTTAAGACCCCTTCTCTTCAGTCTCTTTATAAATGACTTTCACTCTGCCCTTAATAATGCATCTGTAGTACAATATGCAGATGATTCAACCATTATTTGCTCTGCCAACTCAACATCTGAACTACTGCAACTAACTCAGAATGCCTTCACCGTCACTGAAAAATGGATGGCCAATAATCACCTAGCACTAGACCTAATAAAAGCAAATTAGTAATATATGCCCCTAAGAAAAATCTCTATGTTAATAAGTCAGACTTTACCATTCTTTCTCAAAATAATACCCCGATAGAGATAGTTACTCACACCAAATTACTAGGTGGTATTCTTGATGAAAAACTAACATTCGACCTCCACATTTACAATACTAATAAAAACAAATCAAAAACTAGGCACCCTTTACAGGCACAAACATTGTTTAAACAGCTCTACCAAGCATACGCTCGCCACAACCTTTCTCCTTCCATCACTCCTTTATGGGGCTCCTCTCCTCACTAACATCCAGTCCACCTTAAAAACCAAGCTTGAGTCTTCCTACAACAAGGTGGCCAAGTTTTCTACTAACAAAAAACACTCTTCGCACCACTGCATCTTCTTGAAAAAGCTCAATTGGCTTGAACTCCCAAACTATCTAAACTATTTGCAGTTGACTACAGCACATACAATGATTTATAACCCCTCAGACTGTCTAACCCTTTCATCTATTTTATCCCTGTACCACTATTCTAATAGGCAACTCAGATCTGAAAATCAAGTCCTTCTGCAAGTTTACAAACCAAAACTCACAGCTGGTGACATGCTTTACTTCTTTTCTGTTGCCAAACTATGGAACTCTTTCCCACTAGCTATCAAACCCACAAGCAATACCTCTTCCTTCAAAAAAATCACTTCACCAACACCTCTCCACCCATTGGCTCTGCAGATGCTCCAAGTCCCACTCACCTATAACATGATCACTGCACCCTACATACTACTGACCTTATAATGCCACTAATGCTGAATTCCCATCTATTATTGACCACTATCTAATGATATCTCAATTCTACTCTCCCCTGTATCTTCTATGATGGCTGGGACTCCTCAGTTTTATTACAAATATCTGTATGCAACTGTTCATCACAAAACTGCACAACAATAACTCATTTGTGTTAAAATGTATACATAAATTGATATCTGTACGCATTTATATGCATATTCCTCTATTCTATTGTTTTGTTTAATATTATGTATCTATTGCTAATACTGCTTGTATCTACTATCTATTTTTTGAATGTTAAATACCAATAAAATCTCTGTCTTGTGGAGCTTTTCTCCCCAAGCCTCTACTGAAAATGGGTTCTTTGAGGCCAGTCGACTTTCCTGGTCAATAAATAAATAAATAACAAATAATTTATTCATAGCACTGCTCACACACATTGCTGCAGGTGGGAGTATAGAATTAGCTATCGGCCGAAGTTTGATTCTGCAGCAAAATCTCTTTTAACAGAGAGCATGACTAGATGTGTGAACAGAAGGTTAATAAGTCAATCCGCTAGTAAAATTTAATCTTGCAGATGTAGCTAATGAGACACTAGTGACACCAATACAGGATGAAACGTTTGACAAGATCTTCAAGGAAGTAGAAAATGCCGCATTTAAGTTAAAGCAACTTCAGTGGCAGCGCTTCCATTTGGAAGCCTGCTTCTATTACAACATTATATCAAGAGGATTGAGAATTAAGTGTATGCCTATGTACGGGAACCTGTGCCCAGAACTCTTAGGCAAGTGACAGGTGATCAACCTGTAAACTGGGTTCAGATATGTCAAACTTTTCATAGAATTTTTCCAACTGATTGAAGAAGTTGCAAAATTCCTAGAAGGGAAACAACAAGAACTAGAAAACATAGTGTTTTCTGATACCTTCGTAGCTAAACTCAATGATCTACAACACACCTGTATGATAATAAGTTAAAAACGATAAAAAGTAGAAAGCTTGTGAGAGGCTTTGTGGATTTTAAAAATGGCAACATCTCTGACTGACCGGGGCTTAATAAAGTTAACCATGCTATTGATTTAAATGAAAAGGAGTTGAGAGCAGAGATAATCAATACAGATTTTAGGCTCTCTCCTGACAAAAGTATTAAGAACACAAGCTCTGTGACTCTTAGTACAAAACACCAGGGAGGTAAAGAAACTCAATTAATTGTCTTAGGTAACCCCTCCCCTTTGGACACACCTACCTACCAGAGTCTGAATGCAAATACATTGACAGAGAATGAGAGAATTAATTTAAATGTGGATACACTCAGCAAAGTTGCAAGACCAAAAAATACTGCAACACATATTCCGGTTTGTGCCCCTGAGACAGAGGTTCTTAAACACAAAGAACTGCTCAATCAGCAGGGGGAGGAAAAGAAGGAAGATTTCTGGTTAAAAGAGAAGATCAATTCTTTAGTGGTCAACTTATCAACAAATACACTGAATGAAGTGCAGGTTACAATATTTAACAAAGGAAATCTTGATTATGGATGACAGTATTAAACAGATTGTAGTATAATTTCTGAGGTTTTGCTTCAAGAATAAGAAGAATTTAAAGCATTTACTATGCCACAATATTCCCATAGTGAGAACCCAACAAACATCTTTAAGATTAGGTGCCTTTCCTTGCAGAAAATGCAAAGTGTGTGCATACATCAACCCAAAGATTTTTTTCAAGCACCCGGTAACTTCTAAAATTTATAGACTGAATTTTGATGCCAATTGCATTAATAAAAATGTTATCTTTATTGCTATCTGTGAGCAGTGCACTTGTTTTTATGTGGAGAAAATGAACAGACTATATAAGGAAGGAATATTGCGAAACCTTAGTGACATCAAGATAGGGAGCAAGAACAATGCGTTGGCACAGCATATTTTAAATAACCCTATAGATTTCTATTTATGGCCCTACAAGATATAGAAGAAAGTACAAGAGAGGAGATTTGTTCAGTCAAACAGAATATGTAGAAATGTGTTGGATTGCTGACTTACATGCTGATAAGCAGCCTGGACTGAACAGAATGGCTCCTTTATATCCTGCACTTAAGGGGAGGAGACTCTTGAGATAGATCATATCCATATTGTCTGTTGTTGTTTTAAATGTTATGATGCTACTGTTGGCAGAATGATTTGAGGAAGGCTAATTTGCTGAAAGTGCTTGTCCTGCTATTTTACAATTTTTGTTCTTGAAGTTTTTTTGTTTTTATTAGAGTTTGTGATTTTATTTTTATTAAATTGGAGATGCAATTACCTTCACCGTGGTAGCAAGGCCTTATATTTTTTTGGTTTAATTTCTGCTTTTGATAAGGTTTGCTTTCAGTGCTTAACAGTGCATTCTCTCTGCCATTGTAGAAACTAGGTGGTCAAAGATCAGATTGCTATCAACCTGTGTCTTACACCACTGGGTTGGAACTCAGGGGAATGCTGTGAATATTGTAATTTATAAGGAATTCCATTTTGCTAAAGGCAATAAGAATGCATTTTTTGCATTTAGTTTTAGACCATAGCTTTTGCACCAATTATTTGTTTGTGTTAGCCCTTTCTGTAGTATGTTGAAATTATTGGGGGACTCAATGATTGCTCCCAGTTTGCAATCAACAGCGAACTTGGTGTGCCAAAAGCTGTCTACTTTGTCTGGACTTCTGAAAAATAGATGACAAACAGTAAGGGGCCCAGCACAGACCCCTGTGGTACTCCACTGGTGATGGCTCTACTGGTGGAGGTGGGGTCCTCAATTTTGACAGAGTGTGTTCTGTCTGTGAGCCAATTGGCTACCCATCTAGTAATGTAAGGGTTATCTATCTAGGAGAGTTTCTTAATTATGCCAGAGTGGGAAACTGTGTTGAAAGCTTTGGCAAGGTTGAAAGAGGCTGTGTGCACTGTCTTACCTTCATCCATGGCTTTGGTGACATTCTCAAAGAAGTCTACAAGGTTTAATAAGCATGATCTCCCCTAAACAAGCCAAACTGGGTTGGGTCTGGCATTTAGAGGTCATCTATGTCCTTGTCGATAAGGTCCATGATAATTCTTTCCATGGCCTTGCAGATGAGGCAGGTTAGACTTATGGATCTGTAGTTCCCAGGGTCAGATGATGCCCCCCTTTGTGCAGGGAGATTACTGTTGCTGCCCTCCATTTTGCAGGAAAATAGTCAGTTCTCAAGCTATGATTAAAGAGAACACCTGGTGAGTCCACTAGGTCTTGTTTTAGATTGTTTAGTAAACAACCTGAGATATTGTTTGGTCCATTGAGGCCCTGTTTTTGGCCTTGGCGAGTGCAGAGATAACATGTTCTCTAGAGATACTAGGCAGAGGGCTGGTGTCAGGTAAGCTTTGGGACATGGTAAGCAGGGACGGGGGGTGAAGTTTGTGCTGAATCTGTCAGCTAGCAGGTTGACGATATCGTCCAGTGTAGTATGAGTGATCTGATCTACAACCAGTTCAGCGCATGGCTGGGCATTCTTTTTTAGACTTCGGACAAAGTTAAAAAATGCCTTATGATTATCCTTCGCTAGGGCTGTGGTTTTACAAGAGTTCTGATTTTCTTGTTTAGGCTTAGGAGGGAACTCTTCCTCCACAGAGTAATATCCATCTTGCTTTTGGACAATAGTTTCTTCCTCTTGTTATATTATGGGAAGACCTGGTTTTGATCCGGCCAGGTACAGCAGAGTTTATGCAGTCACTTAAGTGTTTGTACAGGGCAATTGTGTACACTTCTGCATAGTGATCATTGATGTCTGCAATTGCTGGTGGTATGAAGCTTTTCATACACTCACTTAGTAGGCTGTAGTTAGCTTTGGTAAAGATTTTTTAATAAGTTTTGTTCCTGTGAAGGTGTCAGTTCCACTACTTACTTCACATGAGACTGATTTGTGGTCTGACTTACCCAATGAGGGCATCACTCATGAGGAAGTACAGTGACCTCCCCCTATATTGGTGAGTACTATGTCCAGAACATTAGAGCCTCTGGTGGGGGTGCAAACTATCTGTTCCAGAGCATTTGTGTTAACAAAGTCCAGGAACCTCTGGCCAAGGTGTTGGGCTGTATGGTAAGGGATTCCAGTAAATTGAGGTGGGTGGAGTGCTTATCCTGGTTCATGGTGAGGAATCTATAGCTAGCAATGATATGGTATGGTACTTTCCCAATAGTTAATTGGACATGAAGTAGTTTGAGAGAATCATGCTGTTTGACCAGTCTCAAAGTGTATTTCCTTGTAATGAAGATGGATACACCTCCACCTTTGGTTCCCTCATGCAGATTTTGAGGTCTTTAAGTGTGGACAGCATTGTAGCCTTGCATGGCTGGGATGTTGTCAGCAGCCTTGAACCATGTTTTGGTAGATGCACAAACATCAGCATCCTCCAAGGTGAGGAGTGCTCCCAGGCAGTGCAGTTTGGTGTTTAAACTCCCAGCATGACCCTAAGTTTGTCTCAATTAGATTTTGTTACATTAGAAAAGTTGTTGTTTTGACATTGCCTAGAAAAGGCACTATGGTGGAAGTAAGGGCCTCTGTCAGTATCCAAAAGCCTGGGGGAAGCAGGTACAGATCATCTCTAGCAAAGCAGCATGGTCTGTCTACCATATCCTCCCAGGCAGATAGATACTGGATTCTCCTGGACTGGCACCAGAAGCTGAGCCAATTGTTGAAGTCAATCATTTTTTGTTTATATTTTGGCATCGTCCTGGGTGAGGGTAGGATACTGCTTAGGGCTAGGGACATACCTGTCTAGGACACATAATCAGAGAGTTCCATCATGTCTCTCTTCATATAATCCAGAGAGGTATGTCTCAATTCATTCACTTCAACATGGACTATGTCAGAGTCATAACGGTACTTGTTGCTGAGTGACTTGAGTGCATGCATGATTTGTTGGATCCTGGCACCTGACAGGCAGCTGACCGTGACATTCTTCTTGACCAATCTGGTGATAGGGACATTTGTGTATCTCACTATGGAATTGCCTATGACCAATACTTTTAATGTGTTTTGCCTTGGGGGCTTATTTGTTGAGACATGTGTGTGTGCGTGTGTTAATATGTGTAGTAGTTTCTTTTTGCTTAGTAGTGAATGTGGGTGGTGTGCATTTGGGAGGTCTCTGTTCTTTTGTTAGGCATTTAGTGAGTACCTCCATTTATCTGGATTTATGTGTTATGTCCTTATTTTGTGTGAGAGGTGAGGTTTGCATGAGAAGTGAAGCATATGTGCTGACAACCTGTTTGATGTCTAGTTTGTTTTTACGTGAGAGACTTGACTCCAGTTCTACAGTGTATTTGCATATCTCGCATAGGGTGTTAGATTGCTTTAGGAGTAAATGGTTGTCAGTATACAGGAAGCAATTGCTACATTGCATCAAGATGCCCATATCAATCAAGCTGGCAGGAGAAATGATGGGAAACTGCCTGACCATTTTTCTTCCAAGTGGTATTTGGGAAGGAAGTTGGTTAGCTGGACTTAGTCACAAACAACAAAAATGAAGCAGTAATTCAATTAAATACAATTAACAAATTGCAGTGCTAGCTTAAAATATACTTATTTTTCAGTTTTTTTCCAGTGGACGTCTTGGATTTCAGTGCAGATGAACTCCAGACCTCTGGCTAAAGTTACCAAAGATTGAGCAGCTCCAGTAAATTGAGCATAAACCCACACAAATGTAAGGCTTCTATGCAGGCACATTTAAACAATTTTAACACAACTACTAATGAGGAAGCCCTAAACTGAGCCTTTCTCCAGCCAACCCCAACTCACATGGGTCCTGAGCTACACACATCTGCCACAAGAATGCAGGGAGGCCCTGTTAATGTAAGATGGCTGGTTTAAGAGCACAGTGATACCAAACAGTCTAGATTCAGCAGGTCTGAATCTAGCCTATGCTATGTAAGGCAAAGCAACACAATTTCTTGGTGGGAAGGAGTGAGAGAGAGTCACTTAAAAGTCAAAGTGAGAGTATACTATTAGATGACCTGCAGTAGTACTACCCTTTGCGCAAACTGGCAGCTCTTCAAGCAGCTGTGAACAGTGGGAGACTATGGAGAGTGTTTCCTATAGCGGATTCTAAACTGGAGAAGTTTGCTTATGTGCAAGCAGTATAGCAACAGAGTTTCTTTAACAAGTACAGGCTGGAAAACAGTGATAAATTCAACCAAAAAAACATGAGAAATGTTCACAACACACAAAACCTTTGCAGAATTTAGAAATATTTTGCCAGACTCAGGAGATCTTTGGAAAAACTCAGGACAGCTTTTGCAGTATCAGAGGAAGTTAGGAAATATCAGAATATTGTTAAAATAACATAAGAGCAGTACGGTAACACACAGATGGAGTTTCTTTAACAAGTGCAGGCTGAAAAACAGTGATAAATTCAACAAAATAAATAAATGTAGTACAGAAGTGTTAAATATCACTGAAACATTTAGAGCAAGTGCAAAAAGCTATACTTATATCAGCTTTGTAGGCCCAGATGGTTTTAGAAGCAATCTAAGTCTGGCAGTCACATGTGTCCAAGCCGGGTACAAGGAAGCTCTGAATAAATGAGCAAAATGACACAAAAATGTGACTTGTAAACATAACCATAATAAACTAAACATTAGCCCTAACCCTAGTCTCACTTCACAGGCATAGTCTCACAAGGAATAATGACATGTGGTGCTTTTACTGAAAAATCTAATTTCTTGTGCACTCACAATTTGTCACCGAGGTATTCCAGACTCATCATTTCAGGTCTTTGACATAGTGACAGCAACCCATAATATCTACTTATCTGAGAGGCTAGACAAGAAATAACTAAAAACTTGCTGCTTCCCAAACTTAAAAATGGATTATCCATGTTTTGTTTCATATCCTCAAACAACTCAATGCTAATACTGAACACAGAACACAAAGGTTGTATATTAATTCATCTATTTTATAACAGGAAACATCACTGTGCTATTCTAAAGAGATCAAAATGGCTACCAGGTGACTTAAGATTAGCCAGTGTCCCTGGAACTGAAGAAACTAGGCAGGGAGGGGAGAGGAAAGGGAAGAGTGAAGGAACATAGGCTGCTTGCTTCTCCCAGGAGAAATGAAGGGTTGCACACTTGGGGCACCCTAGGAGGTGCTAACTTCCTGGTGGAGATCAGGAAAATCACTAAACTTGGAAGGTGGGGCAGGAATACCAGGAGGAAATGTCCATTGTGGAAGTGAAGGGATTTCCTGTACTGTCACCCCAGTGTACACGCCTTCTCTACACTCATCAGTTGCATGCAGTAGTGTCATAGAAATTAAGATGAAAACCTCAAACCACCCCAATGGCTGTCTGAATGATTGCCCTTTCTAGCTGATTTTCATCCACTGATGAGGAATGATTGCATACAATGATCATGGAAGGGGCTAATTATCAACAGACAGACAGTGGGGGCAAAAAATGCAAAAAAAAGAGAATATAAGGAAGAAGACTAGATAAAGACTTTCATAAAAGAACTAAGGCTAAATCCTGGCAGAAGAAATCAGATGAAAGTGTTTTTTTAATAATGGTTATATGTGCATGTCCCTAAACAAAGCATCTAACCATAACTGAAATAAGAGAAACAACGTACTGTATCTGTAAAGGCATGCAAAACACTACGATTAACAAATGTGTTATTGTAAATAAATACATACTCTACATACACGTGATAGTTTGTATTTTCAAAGCAAAATGGAATAGCTGGTGTTATTAAATTTAAAATACTGCAAATAGTGTAAATAAAAGCACAGAATGCGTATATAATAGCTGGCATTTTAAAGCAAAACTGAAAGTTTATACATGTGAAAGGAGATATTATTAAGTTAAAAACATAAGGTGCAAATCATTGCTTTGTATTAGGAATTAACATACCACTGTAGTAAATGTTTGGTATTGTACACATATATGTATAAATATATTAATGCATATGCAAAATTTTGGAACTCATTCTAATCATGTATTTCCTTTCATAACCGGTTTTAACATGCTACTACTGCACTCTTAGTAAAGTATGAGGTCACTATGCATGTTTGGTTTTATGATTTCCTCATAATCAAATGTGAATCACTGAATATCTACTGATTTATGTTATCGCTATTGCATGATTTATGTCCTGTGTAACATTGTCATTTTGTTTTGCACATGAAATATCTGCTTTCATGTTTTTATGTTACTACTATTATATGGTTTATGCACTGTATCATTTTTGCATGTGTCTAATGGCCCAGGTCATAACTGAGAAGTGTCCTTGAATGAGCTCACTTACCCAGTTAACAAATGGTAAATTAATAAACATATAAATAAAAAATTCAGTTTTCAGCACTCAGTGTCTTTCCTGTACATACTGCAATCTGCTTCTATCAACTTTGAGAAGAAAACTCAAGATGCAAATGATTCTACTCAACAGTAAGATTAGATATTTAGAAATAAAAACACTTCTGACAAACAGGAGAGGGAAGGAGAGTAGAACAAATTCCCTTGTGTCCTTGCCAGATTCTCACTGTTCAATCAAGATATCACCCCATGTTTCCCCTGAGTAAATGTCATAGACTTGGTTAGTGGGATCTACCAAGGCATTAAATGCAAATTAACAAACCAAATACTGTGTTAGATAATTTGTCTCATAGAGAACAGATAGGAGGATATATAAAAAAGACCTACACATACATTAACAAAACAGACCTGAAAGTAGAAGGGACACTTTCTTTGTTATAGTCAGTGGTAGGCACCCATGAAACCCACTGCCATGGGAGGCACAATGGTTAAGATACATAATACTCAGGAATTACATTTCAGTATCTTATTGCTACCTGCCCACTTTACTCCAGTCAATGAAAATAAATGTCTCCCCCAACTTCTTAGTACCTTCTGCTGTTAACATGACTATTTTTTTTGCATTCAATTAGCAATATGGCTGTGCTCCATTTACTAGCTGCAGCTACTTAGCTTCCCAGGTTCCCAGGCTTACCAACAGCAATGTACATAGCTTCCAGTCAGGCCTGAATCTTTGAAGATAGCAAGCCAATGGACAGCTGTTCGCAACCAAAAGAGTTGGTATATTACTGTAATGAATTACTGTAATAGCTACCTATTTACAGTTTCAATACTCTTTTTGAAAATAGGTTAACCCTGCTGCCCTATTTCAGAAACACACATTTTCCTGCCTGTGAAATCTCAGCACAGAAGTTTTGAAATGGTGCTTTCCAGTTCCCAAGTCACTGGAACTTTTTTGTGCTAAACTACATAGCCATCTTTCTGCTGAGTAAAAGTAACAGGTCAGTGAGGTGCATTTTGGATGCTGAAAATGGTGATATCATAGAAGTGTTTCCTTTATCAGTTCTCTGACTGCTGCTTTATGCGCTTGTTAAACAGGTCCTTAGATTGTTAGGAGGTAACTGGCGATGCTGCATTGTGTAGCTGCGCACATAAGGCGTGACAGAAAAATAACAGCCTTTCTAACTTTTTTTTCAATATTTCAGGTTTCCCATGATATGTCACTATATTGGTGCTCCATATGAAATCAATAGCATCTGAGCATAGTACATGCTGGTATCCTCAGTATTATAGTCCTTAATTGTTACTTGTTTCCTTCTTTATCATACACAGTCATATAAAGCCACACACACACACACACACACACACACACACACACACACACACACACACACAAAAAAAATGGTATTTATACATGTCTATTATGATATGGCTTTTTTTGACAGAAGCAAACATTCTTGCTTGCTACCATTCAAAACACTTTTTAAATTATTTTTACTATTGTACTTCCAATGTAGATTATGCATATTCAATAATCAGCAAAATGCTATTTAAACATTCCCATTCCTAATAATAATTAACTACAAAAGTCCTGTAATTAAACAAGATTCTAATTATTTATAAACAACTGTTATCATCCTATTATTTTTAGTATGTTTTCTTATTTTTTATCAGTATGCATTTTATTCATATACAAAAAGTATACATTTTATTCATTTTAGGCCATCTTAAAATATTAATTCTAGTCAAGTTTATCACTATTATAATGATCTGTGAAAACTATAGTAAGTAAGTATAGTTGAATCAGTTGTGTCAAGTAAACATGATCAGAGAAATAATCTCATTGTCCTGAAGAAAGGTCTGTTACTGAGATGCTTTATCTCTAAAATGTAAAACCACAATATAAAAATAAAATTAAATGGATCTGATCCATACCAATACATTTCCTAGCCTTCTACCTTCAGAGTTGTGCATTATGAAACTAAAATTATTTAGGTTCATAGGTTTATAGGTAGGTACTAGGCTATCGCCCTAGGGCCTATACAAGCCTAGCCATAACAATTCCCTGGCTATTTCTTCCCAAACTATTTACTTCCCTGGACCCTTGTCTAGCAGGGCAACTGACATGATCCCCAGGGTGAATTTCCTATCTCCCATCTAATCATCAAGGTTCCTTTTGAAGAGGGCCAAAGAGGCACTCTGCTTGACATGTATGGGCAGTCTATTCCAGAGTCTGGGGAATCTCTGGGTCAGGAACCTATCCCTCCAGCATGTTTTGTTTATTGTGATGACAAGATTTAGATCCCTGGAGCATGTGGCTCTGAGGGATTGGGATTTCTTTAAGTGTAGCATGCCCGACAGCTCTGGGTTTGACATGGCCTTGTATGTTAAGCAGAGATCGCCACAGAGTAGATGATATACGACAGAGTATAGCTGGACTAAATGTTTATTTTAAGGAAAGATGCTGAAGGACACTAAATGACCAGGGTGATCTCCTGGAGATCACTCCACCTGCAGCTCTTTCCCCTAATGGTTCCAGTTGATCTAACATCAAAACTACACTAAGAATTAACACAGCAATAAATAAATAAATAAATAATAGAGAATCACACAGGAGATGCAGTGATAGAAGCTTTAAATGAAAGGTTTCCTCTTTAAGCACTTGCCCATTTTTTTTATTTCTTTTAACCAAAAATGTTGCATGCTTGCCCTTTGTTAACAAATTCGAAAGCATGATAGAATGGTTATGGGACACAGTGATAGTACCAGCACAATAGATGCTTCAAGGGAAATGAAAGCAGGGCTAATGCCATTCCATTAGAACACTTTACCTTTCTTTTACTCGGAAAACTGTGCGTTTTCCAGTAGAACACATTTATTTTACTCTGGAGGCCATTGTCACTATAGCTTGTTACATACTCAAAGCAGAACACCCCTACATTCCCTGCATAAAAATGAACAAAGCATGTTAGAGACTTACTGGTTGATAGTGGTTGATTTTTAGCATGAATTAAAATTTTAGTTATGGGAACAAATAGTCATTGAGATTAAATCAGGGAGGTACTGCTGGAGGGAGTTTCAGATGAAAAACTAGCGACAGATATGATCAGCACATGAACAAACTTCTTATGGTATCTTAAAGTGATTTGCCAATGTTCCTTTGTTTATATTTTTTATCTTGGAAAGTAATGTCATCATTTCTGACTGCATATGCACCCTTATGTTATACCATAGATGTGATTTTAGGTTCATAGGTTGGTAGTAGGCTATTGACCCTAGGGCCTGTGCAAGCCTAGCCATAACAATTCCCTGGCTACTTCTTCCCACACTATTTACTTCCCTGGACCCCTGTCTAGCAGGGCAACTGACATGATCCCCGGGGTGAATTTCCTTTCTCCCATCCAATCATCAAGGTTCCTTTTGAGGAAGGCCAAAGAGGCACTCTGCTTGACATGTATGGGCAGTCTATTCCAGAGTCTGGGGAGTCTCTGGGTCAGGAACCTAACCCTCCAGCATGTTTTGTTTATTGTGATGACAAGGTTTAGATTTCTGGAGCATGTAGCTCTGAGGGATTGAGATTTCTTTAAGTGTAGCATGTCCAACAGCTCTGGGTTTGACATGGCCTTGTATGTTAAGCAGACGATATGCAACAGAGTATAGCTGGAGTTTTTTAAGGTGGTCAGCATAGGGCATCTGCTTTAGGCCTGTGGTTCTTTTAGTGAGGTATTTCTGCAGCCTTTCCAGTTGTCGCAGCTGTCTTGAGAGGTACATACCAAATGGGGCGTTGTATTCTATAATGGGTCTAATGAGGGATGAGTACAGTGGGACAATGACCTCCTTTTTTCTGGATGAAAAGCCCTTAGTGATAAGGTGTGCCACATAGAAGGATTTCTTGACTGTTGTGGCGATGTGGTTATTGAAGGTAAGACCACTGTCCACCTGTGTCCCTAAGTCCCTTATCACACTTTTGGTGTTTCGTGTACTGCCACCTATGTGGTAATTCACAGGTACATGTTTTTTCCTAAAGGGGATAACTATACATTACTTGGCATTAAGCTTGAGCCCATGGCTCTGGCACCAAGCATCTGTCTCTGTAAGGCCCTTTTGTAGAGTATCCACATCATTTGGGGATTCAATAATGGCTTGGAAAATAATAATATTTTGTAAATTTAAAGTTATTTAAAGTACTGCAAAGCACCATTTTTCTGTACTGTGTTTATTCAAAGCTTTCTGATTCCCACACTCTCTGGCTTTGTCAAGTTAAGCAGTGGAATGCTTGGGAAATTATACAATACTGTAAACTGCAAACCTCCTCCGAGTTTGCAGTTGCCATGAATTTTCTTGATGTGCATGTTACTTTGTGCTGGAAAGTAATAAAAATAAAAATATGTGCATGTCAGATGGTATAATGTATTTAAGATTGATAATTAAATTCAGTATTACAGTTTGTATGCAGTTGTGGTGTTCATAATGGCACTGCATGTTTTTCTTCTTCTTTGTAATACAGGGAACATGTTTTGCAGAGCTTTCTTTGCTTGGTTTTCCCAGTCCCAATCAGTCACCTGATCAATTTAAAAAAATGGGCCAGTTTTGTCACCACATATATGTTCTACTATTTCTTTGATGGACATTTTGAAAATCTGATGCAGGTCTGACTTAATTTTGCTGTCACAGAGTTTGAAATGAAAAGCAAAGCAGCACCTCAAATCAGTTACAGTTTCACTAAAGTGACAGCCACCTCTGAAATAGTAGTTACAGCACTACCATCAAAATCATTAGCACTGTCACTGGGTATTAGCAGTAGCAGTAAGTGTATGTGTGTGTGTGTCTGTGTGTGTGTGTGTGTGTGTGTGTGTGTGTGTGTGTGTGTGTGTGTGTGTGTGTGTGTGTGTGTGTGTGTGTGTATGTGTGTGTGTGTGTGTGTGTGTGTGTGTGTGTGTGTGTGTGTGTGTGTGTGTGTGTGTGTGTGTGTGTGTGTGTGCGCATCCCAACCATAAGAGGCATTATTGCAGCGGTGGTACGGCGGTAGCATTGTTACCTCACAGCAAGAGGTTCTCCCGTTCGATTCTCGGTGTGGCTTGGGAGAACCTTCTGTGTGGAGTCTGCATGTCCTCCCTGTGGTTGGGTAGTGTTCAAAAGACATGCATGCGTAAATGGGCATGACTTCGTTGAAGGTTGGGCATCGAGCTGGCACCTCGGCATTTCATAAAAATCTACTGACAATCATTAGCAGACCGGAGTTCCGCTGTGGCGACCCCTTACCAGGAAAAGCCGAAAGACAAACAAGACAAACAACTGATATATGGTTATAAAATACAGATTTTTACAAGTCTATTATATCTCACAATACTGCACTTATTTTTTTTCAGTAAGTGATATTTGTATATGTGCATACTTAAACAAAAGTGTATAAAAAATAAAAAAGTGTTAAAGGAAGTGTTTGCATCTGTCTTATCATCTTCATATCCAACACTAACCCAGGATAAGCACCTTAAATTATGATTTAGAACTGAGTCTAAAACAAAGAGCGTAATACATTTTGGACTGAGAAGATAAAACTGTCCAGAAAATTAAATTCTTGTTCATCTTGTGCACTGCTCTGACTGACACATATTTGTCCATGTCTACCATTTACATATAAATGTATATGTATAGACATATCACTATATTTTCCAAAGATTTTGATAGATTTTGGAATGTATGCATGTCTTCATACACAAGCATACACAAACAGAGACAGATAAATATAGATGTAGAAATATATAATCCATAGGGTAAAAGGGACACACAAACCATTCAGTAAAAACTGCAAGAAAAATCCAGCCAAGTTAGAGTTTTTACTGTGTTATACTTTAAACCTCCTGTAATGGAGACCCATGGAATATAGGTAAAAGCCCCTTCAAGATATACAGTGTTACAGCTGCATGGCTTCTAAATACACTTGACTTTTACTTTACACTTTTTAAGTCTTTATAGGTACATTCAAGTCAATAAAGCCAAACCCCACTAGTTTTGAACATGCATGTTTGGCTTTTTTGGTGACCTCATCAGCACAGCATAAATGGATTGTTTAGCTATATTTTAGAAACACAGGGCTTTAAACCTAGAGATAAACACACACACACACACACACACACACACACACACACACATGCACATATGTGTGAATGTATATATATATATATATATATATATATATATATATATATATATATATATATATGAGGATGTACCTAAAATGACTGAAATAACATAAGATTAACAGTAAAAAGACTGACAGAAAATGACTGAAACTGAAAGACATACACTGAAAAAGACTGACAAAATTGAAGTTATACTAAAGGAGAGGGTTATGCCCCTTCCCCACTGCTGTGCGACCTTGGCACTGGTATATATAGTTAACAGGGGATGTGGGGGGCAACCTACCACATAGTGGGTGCAGTGGGGCTTGCTGCCCTGCAAAAGCATTGAAAATTTGACAAAATCTAAGCACATAGAAAATATGTAAAAGCTCTTACAACACTGAATCACATTTTTCAATGTTTTTGGGGAGCAAGCCCCACTGCACACCCATATCACCTGCTAATTATATATACCAACTCCGAGGTCACACAGCAGCACTCAATCCCTCGGTAGAAATAAATGGGCAAAAAAGGTTGATGATGCTGATATGATCACTTCTGTTTGTATGCGCTTGTGTATGTGTAAATGTTTGAGTGTGTGTTTATCTGCTTGCGTGTGTGTGTGTGTGTGTGTGTGTGTGTGTGTGTGTGTGTGTGTGTGTGTGTAGATGCGTGCATCTGTATAAGATTATAGTTAGAGTTTTTGAAAAGTCAAAATATCGAAACGCATGTGATAGATGTAAAAATTTTGACCAAAGTACCAGTCATCCAAAACAGTACAGTACAAATGTTCACAAAAGACAACAGTTTCCTTCTGTGATCATTAAACCAAAACCCTACTTCAGCATTCAGACTTAATTTTTCTGAATAGTGATAGTGTAACAAAAAGGGATTTTTCTAAAGTAAGGAGTAGTGTATAGGTTACATTTTGAGGCAGGGTTAAGGTTTGTGTCAGTATGCATTGATAAGGTGGGCAGGTTACTGTACAATACAGCTCACACATGCACTGTATACAAAACTCACAGACACACATAAGTATAACTTACACTTTACCTACCTATGACACTAACCCTGACATCAAACATTCACAGAATCACAACTAAATCTTTCCCCTCACCTATCCTTGATTGTAACACCAAACTGCAAACACTGGCACACAAACTCACACTTCTATTTTTTACCAACTTAGGCAATTTATGAACCTGGACATTCATCGAAATGAATGTTCCATAAAAGACGTACCCATTTCACTTGGCCGAAGAAATCAATAGTCAACCAGCTGAAGTGTGTCCATCTGTATGTGTACATGTCTGTTTCTAATATATAGCTATCTATAGACTTTTTACACATTAATTTGCATTTGTGCATACATACCACACACACACACACACACACACACACACACACGTCTCTGTATTCATATATATATATATATATATATATATATATATATATATATATATATATATATATATATATTTGCTACATATATATATATATATATATATATATATATATATATATATATATATATATAGGTTCACTACATAATCTCGAACTTTTGAAATACCAAATTTCAAAAGCTCGAGACCGTGTAGCTGAAACCCCGGAATACCAAAAGACCAGAAGCTAGAAATTCAAAATCCCTATGTTTGGAGATATTGAATTAGCACTTTTGGCGTTGTGGTTCAGGTAAATATGTGTGTGTAAGTGTGTTTGTGAGGGGATTTAGTGTGTGTAAGTGTATGTTGTGACTGTGTTTTGTGTGTGTGTGTGTGAGGGACTGTAACGTGTGGGTGTGAGTTTGCCTTGTGTGTCTGTTTCTGTGATCTCAGAGTTAGAATATTTAAGTAGGCGGGTGTGGGGGGTGCAGGGGGGCTTACCCCCCTTTTTATCTGTAGTGTAGTATGATATGTTTGATTGTGGGGGAAGCTATGTGTATGTGTGTGCTCTTGTGTGTTAGATGTTCGGGATTTTAAATTTCGTGCTTGTGTATTTTCGGTATTTAGGGGTCTTGGTTTCATAGTCTTGAGCTTTTGAAATTCGGTATTTCAAAAGTTCGGGATTATATAGTGAACCCATACATATATATGTATATATATAAACTATATATGTATATGCACTTATATGTGAGTGTGTGCTGCTATGCATGTGTATAATCAGTAATACGCAAGTTCTTCTATGAATGTAGGTCACACATAGCAATGTAGTGAGTGCACAGGTTTATCACTGGGCTTGTGTGTAGGTACTTGTATATATATTTCCACATATATGATTCTGCATGTTTTTGTATGCTATATATGTGTAGAATTGTAATATCATATGATGTACTAGGCAATTTGAGAAGAAGACATTGCCTTGCCTGTAAATACCCTCATCATCTACCACTCCTTTCAAGGATGGCGAGGCGTGTGACCCTGGACTAACTGTTTATGGGCAATCATCCTTTTGACCATGTTACACTTGAAGGACAGAAAATAGTCATATTGTTTGAGTTGTACTGGGAGCACACTCCACAGCTAAGGAAGGCACATAGTGATGAACCTCTTTCTCCATCTGCTTTTTTTTAATTTCTCCAAACCTATTGGGTTGCTAATACAAAGATGGGAATGGACCCCCATTCCTAAGTCAAAGTATGATTAAAGTTCATGCACTTAGTATTGTTTCAGTCTTTAATGTCAGCCAGAATTGCTGTTCGCAGCACATGCAATGTGCCCAGTAATGATTTCTCTTCAGTTCATATGGGGATGCATGTATTGGTAACATATCTAGATACGATTGTAGATTATTTTTTATAAGACCCATTGCTTCTTCTACTATTGGAACTGTCTGGGTATCGTTCTTCCACATTGCCCTCATTTCATCCAAATGTTAGGTACTGCATCTGGGCCTGGGGTTTCTAGTTAGAGGCTTTTCTTAACTTTGTTTCAATCTCTTTGGCTGTTACTTCATCCCATTTCATATCCTGTACCTTTAAACTTCTTATTCTTTCTTTAACTTTTTCTATCCATTTAGCATCTTTGTTATGTTCCACAGGATCTTCATAGTACTTCTCCAGGAGAGTCTGGCTGGACACAAGTCCATTTTCAGTGGAGACTCGGGGAGAAAAGCTTCAAGTACACTCATGCATACACAACATCTTCAATGATTTAGAATCAACATTTTTTCAGGCAGATTAACATTGTTCTTAAATGACAGAAAATTGTACTCTCTCAAAGTGAATCTGAACATCGTGGGGTGGGACATTAGACAATATATTCCAGACATGACAGGCTATACACTGAATCCATACATTGGTTATTATACTTATTATACTGCTATCAAAGTTAAAGAGTAAAGGATTGAATAACATTTAGTCATTTAGTTTGAAATATCTTGTTTAAGTGTTGGCTGCAGTAAGATACTAATCAATAAAATAGACGTGTAGGATAGCAGGATCCAGGAACCCTGAGATCACATTAATTGAGGCACAGATCCCTCCTTGAGAGCATGTACAGTATTTACTACAAAGACAAGGACTCCAGTGTACCCTGTTTTTTAACTTACTTCTATCCATGATATATGCTATATAAATACAGTCTGTATATCATTGTTGTCTTGGTGAGATTTTGTGAAAACAGGGTCTACCTCATGAAGGTACTCACCAAGACTTAAAGATGAATTCAATTTCAGCAGTATTACCCCTTGCTTGCTGACTTTTCATCTCTCTATTCAGACCCCTGCTTTTGTTTTAATTTCTCCAAATCTTTTGGGTTTCTAATAATAAGACAGGAATGGACCCTATTCCTAAGTCAAAGTACGATTAAAGTTCATGAAATTAGTATTGTTTTAATCTTTGATGTCAGCCAAAAGTGCTCTTTGCAGCACATGCTATGTGCCTAGTAATGACTCCTTCTGCAATTCTTAAAGGTTACATGGATTGGTAACATATTTAAATATGATTGTACATTCTTTTTTGTAAGACCCATTGCTCCAACTACTGTTGGAACTGTCTAGGTATCTTTCTTCCACATTGCTCTTGTTTCTGCCTGCAGATCCTGATATTTTATGACTTTGCGTCTCTCTGTACACAATACACTGTAGTCACTGGATGTAGCAGTTTCAATGATCAATGCTATTTGTGTCTTCTTTTCTTGGACCACTATATCCGGTTTTCTAGCATCTGTCTTTTGAACTGTTGGTAATGAGTGATCCCATGTGAAATAAACTACATAATTTTTTGGACCTGAAGTTTTCCAGTTAGAGGCTTTTCTTAACTTTGTTTCAATCTCTTTAGCTGTTACTTCATCCCATTTAATATCCTGTACCTTTAAACTACTTATTCTTTTTTTTACTTCTTCTGTCCATTTAGCTTCACCCCCCCCACACTCCCCTACTTAAATATATCAACTCTGAGATCACACTACAGTGGAGGAAACGGCAAATTCCTGACAACGGCCCAGTGATTTTTTTCCCTGGGAAATCACTTTCATGGCTGTATGACATTTAGGTATTTTGGTGTACATGTATTGACATACTGGCATTCGATGAACAGCTTTGTCAACATGGTAATATAGACTCAGTCATTTTATCAAACTTAGAGATTTTATAGGGAGCAACAAACATTCTATGTATGTATTTCCATATACTATGTATGTATTTCCTCTTAAAAACTTTCCAGTATAAACTGAAAGAAGTTTGACTAACTGATTTTAAGTAAGAACATCTTATTTTTACCATCTATTCTACTGTCCAGAATTTTGCATCAAAAATATTATTATTATTATTATTATTATTATTATTACTATTATTATTATTTATAATTAACTTATGTATGTATAACATATAATTAACTTATGTAACTTGGCTGTGGCAGGGCTAGCCACCTGCTTGTCTAAACTTTGGCACTAGATAATTGTCACTGTTGAAGTGACACCCCGATCCTATGTGCAAAAATAGAAAAAAGGGCTTCTGGATGTCGATGGATGGATTATATAACATGGACAAGCTTCCTTTGTAGGTCAATCTACCTTCAATGATAGCATTCATATATTCACATAATGGGGGAATAGTGTTCTCTTCCTATTCACTCATATTATCTACAAATTCATTTAATTTTTTACTGATGGATAATCTTAACTGGTTAGTAGACTCATCCAACTTATATTCTTTCATTAAATGTTTTGGGGACTTAGCTTTTCCTTTTTCAAAGCAATAATACCATAATACTTCTCCATTTCTTTTCAGTACATTAATTTTAATATTGTGCTGAGTCTTTTTAAATCTAGAGGTGTGTGCAATAGGAAAGCACAAAAAATTCCATTTTGATACTAATGGAGTTTAAAAAAAACATACTTCTTAACTGTTTTAAGAATTGATTTCATATATGCTGAGTCTAAAGACTGAAATGCATGTCCTTCTAAGGTAAATTGTGTTCATTAGATGAAAGGATTGTTACATATTTCTAATTTATCATATTTAATAAACTTATAAGAATTTAGCATAATCTGCTCCTAGATGGTTTTTCATTGACTAGTGTAGGATGAGTCTATCTAGAGTATAATAAAAAAATTACAACAATACATTAAGATGCTACATCTGGGAAGCTAATACCACCATGCTCCCATAATCATAAATGATTTGTATAAGCAATTATCAGCTTTTTAAGATATCATAAGAATGAAGTTAACATTTTTTTTTCCATTTTATTTAAAAAAATTATCTCTGGTGTTAAAGCTACTATATATATATATATATATATATATATATATATATATATATATATACAGAGAGAGAGAGAAAGTGTTTGATAATATAATCATTTTAATAAGTACTAACTTAACCTCAAAAGTAAAAAAAAAAAAAATATTCCATAGCACTTCTTCAATTATTTTTCAAAGTTATTATTATTAATCGTATTCACATCTTTGGTAGACTGTTATTCCTAAATATTTTTTTTTTCTTCCCAATTATATGTATATGTACCTTTAAACTTACTATCTAGTAATTGATTTAACACCAAAGTTTCAGTTTTATTATTATTACATTTCTGCAGCAATATTTCTTGAAAAATGTCAATTTCATCATCTATTTCTTTGATTGAATAATTTAAATCTCCTATACTTAGTAAAATATTGTCTGCAAAAAAATGTATTTTAGATTGACAACCTCTGTTAATTGAGAATCCATCATTTTTTACATTGCTTCTTATAGTATTAGCTAAGAGCTTGATAATTAATGCAAATATTACAGGGAGCAATGAACACCCTTACTTTATGCCCTTGTTTAAAGTGAATCCTTGAGAAAGGTAAGATTCAACTTTAGCATATGCTTTGGAGTCTCTATACAGTTTTTTTTAATATTCCAATAAACTGTTCTGGAAATGTAAACACTTTCTAAAATTTTAAACAAGTAGTTCCAATCTACAGAATCATCTCTGGATAGCTACTCTAATTAGGGCCAATTTTGTTCCTTTTGCTAAATCTAATATAGTTACTACCCTTTTTATATTCTCATACTTTAATAGGTTCATAGGTTCATAGGTTGGGACTAGGCTATCGGCCCTAGGGCTTATACAATCCTAGCCATAACAATTCCTTGGCTATTTCTTCCCACAATATTTACTTCCCTGGACCCCTGTCTAGCAGGGTGACTGACGTGATCCCCGGGGTGAATTTCCTTTCTCCCATCCAATCATCAAGGTTCCTTTTGAAGAGGGCCAAAGAGGCGCTCTGCTTGACATGCATGGGCAGTCTATTCCAGAGTCTGGGGAGTCTCTGGGTCAGGAACCTATCCCTCCAGCATGTTTTGTCTATTGTGATGACAAGATTTAGATCCCTGGAGCATGTGGCTCTGAGGGATTGGGATTTCTTTAAGTGTAGGATGTCCAACAGCTCTGGGTTTGACATGGCCTTGTATGTTAAGCAGAGATCGCCTCAGAGTAGACAATATGCAACAGAGTAAAGCTAGAGTTTTTTAAGGCGGTCAGCATAGGGCATCTGCTTTAGGCCTGTGATTCTTTTAGTGAGGTATTTCTGCAGCCTTTCCAGTTGTTGCAGATGTTTTGAGAGGTACATACGAAATGGGGCGTTGTATTCTATAATGGGTCTAATGAGGGATGAGTACAGTGGGACAATGGCCTCCTTTTTTCTGAATGAAAAGCTCTTAGTGATGAGGTGTGCCACATAGAAGGATTTCCTGACTGTTGTGGCGATGTGATTATTGAAGGTGAGACCACTGTCCATTGTGTCCCTAAGTCTCTTATCACACTTTTGGTGTTTAGTGTACTGCCATCTATGTGATAATTCACGGGTACATGTTTTTTCCCAAAGGGGATAACTATACATTTCTTGGCATTGAGCTTGAGCCCATGGCTCTGGCACCAAGCATCTGTTTCTGTAAGGCCCTTTTGGAGAGTATCCACCTCATTTGGGGATTCAATAATGGCTCCCAGTTTGCAGTCATCTGCAAACTTTGTTAACCAGAGTCCCTTAGTGTTGGCCTGTACTTCAGAGAAGTAGATGCCAAACAAGAGAAGTCCCAGGACTGAACCCTGAGGTACTCCACTTGTCACTTGTCTGGAGCTGGATTTGGAGTCAGCTACTTTTACAGCGTGGGTTCTGTCAGTATATTCAATACATATAGTCAATCTATTGACTATAAATCCTGTTTGATCTTTATTAATTAATTTATCTGCTATATCTTTTAATCTTGTAGCAAACATAGAATAAATACTTTATAGTCTACATTTAATAATGAAATATGTCTATATGTGGGAACTAACTTATTATCCTTTCCTTGTTTAAGTATAGATGAAATTACAGAAAATTTCCATGAGGGAGGAATTATTTTGTCACTCTGAATTATCCTGAAAACATCACTCAGTAATTCTAAAATATTTAATGGCAGCAGACTATATAATGCCATACTTAAACAATTTAACCCTGGAGCTTTACCATTTTCCCTTTTTTAAAAACTTTCTTTAACTTCTATCAGGGTATTAGGCTTATTCAACAGAGACACTTATTGGTCATTAAGTTTATTAGTAATATTTTTCTTTAAATACTTGTCAATTTTGTAATCATCAAGTATATTATTTTTATCTTTATTAAGATCCTCATGGAATTTAAAATAAAATATTAAGAATTTCCTTTATGCCCTAAGTAAGCTTATTAGTGTGAGGATTTTGGATATTATTTATTTGTGCATTTTTGCTTAACAGCTTACTTAGCTAATCTATGTGAATTTTTTTTATGTCATCGCATAACTTTGCAATTTTATTTTTATAAAGCTATCTTCACATAATGCATTAAATCGGTTTGATATTTTATCTTTAATTTTTAATAACTTCAATATTATTATTATTTTTTTTTGTTGTTCAAACCTCACTTTGTACATTTCATCTTGTATTTCTAACAACCCTTTATCCCATACTTTCATTATATTACTAGCCTATCTTTCCATTCTATGTTTAATATGCAGTTTTAAGGAGTCCCACAGTGTGATTTTACTAACCTGACCATTATCCTTCAAAGATAAAACATTCTCTATTTGTTCTTTAAGGTAACTCTTAAATTCTTTTAATTTGATCATACATATACTGGGATTTTGTAAATAATCTGAAATTTCCTTTTATCCATTTTATCCATTAATATATTAATACTTAGTCCATTATAATCAGATAAAAGACAACATTCGTTTTAAATAATTCACTTTATTAAGTAAATCTATACAGGCATAAATCCTATCAATTCTATTTTGTGTCCCATGTGCATAAGAATAATGAGTGAAGAGCAATAACTTATCTTTTGCTTTTACTAGTAGATCAACTAACTCATTATTACTAATCCATCCATTTAGTGCTTTAGCTGATGTCGGTATTTTATCTTTCTTTTGTTCACTTGTATATTCTATACAGTTAAAACCCGCTGCTAAAATTAAACTACCCATCCAATGACTTTGTAGTAAGTTTAAGTGATTTTTAGGCACTTGTGCACCTATTCTAAGGATCCAGTTAAAATTAATTAATGTGCATAATTTGTCATATATTTAATTCTTACAAATGTATACATTCCTTTGGGATCACAAATGGATTCCATGATCTTAAGCATTATAATCGATTTTCTCAAAAGTATACAAGTTCCTCTCCTCTTTTTCTTAAAAGAAGCAGATGATAACATTTTGTAACCTAAGTTATTTAAATATTGCATCTTTATCTATCAAGTGAGTCTCTTGCAAGAATATAATCTCTCCCCTATTTAAATTTAGATATCTCATTAATGATTTCCTTTTGTTGCCATCATTTAATCCATTTACACAAATAGATAATAGATTAAAATGATCCATACTATGTAGTTAAAAAGATTTCTTTTAAAAGATAATATGACACATATATCCACCATATTAATTTAATTATATATAAGACTCTAATGTATTCCTCCAACACTATTTTAACATTCCATAGTTTTGAATTCTTACTTTCTACAAACTAAACTGCTAAGACTCTTACATAACAAAAACAAAGACAAGTCTGCAACTATAACTGCATAAATTGCTAATAAAACACAACCTACAATGGATACCAAAGTTCCTAGTTTGCCTATTGAATAAAACTATACAAACTATGTTACCATCCCTCTATTTCTATTACTTCTCTATCTTCCAACATCTAAATATTCATTAAAAAACATAGCCAAAAGCCACCATGACTTACAAAGAACTAATATATATATATATATGTCAAAAATAATAAGAGACTATTAATTTAGTTATATATTTTGCCATTTAAAACTATTCCCCACATAATCCTCTTCTATTAATCACAGATATTGAATAATCCAACAAATAGGGCACTATATAGCTACTTATGCAATAGTGGTATAAATTACCCATTAAATATTCCTAAATTATTTGCTCATTCAACATTATAACTAAATCTCTAAATAAATAAGTATAACAGAGTGTGACCTGAATAGATAAAAACAGCTGTAAAACTTACAAGTGACAGGTAATCTTATCATACTAAATTATATTACAAAAGGAAAATCAATGTACATACAAACACACACACACATACACACACACACACACACACACACACACACACACACACACACATATATATATATATATATATATATATATATATATATATATATATATCAAGCAAAAAGATGTGCGCATATTTTATACATCTAACAAAAGCTCAGCATTCATTTTTAAAGTATAAGTCCCTATATCTCAAAACATGACAAATATCAAAATATTTAAAAATCCTTTAGCTTATTAAACTATTTCATAAACATATGTACATCACTGAGGTCAAAGAGAATGTTTTACTATTTCTATAGAGTAAAAAAATATTTGCAATCTAAATTGTATTCATAACTAACAATTTGTTCAATTCAAATCCCATTCTCCCTTCTTGGATTCAAACATATTGAAAAATCTACTTTAATTTCTATCAAAATGAGTGTGCTTATTCGGCAATAAAACCCCCAGATTTCAGCTTTGACTTATGAAATGAGTTATTTCAGGTAGTTTTAGCAATACAACATGTAAAAAGCTTCAAATTGCATATGACAAAGCTTCAAATTTCAGCTTTCAGATTATTTTCAAGCTCTTTTATACGATTTTCTATGCAAATTATATGATATATTGTACATTTTTATTTCTGCCGTACGCAGGTATATGTAATATACATCTTTCTTAAAAGCAGATTTTTATTTAAATATAGTTTTACTGTCTTATTTCCCTACTAATATTCTACCTTAGTCTTTATATCTTATATTTCTAAAAATCTCCCATCAAAGAGCTATGTAATCATCAGCACTCTACTAAAGATTATAGTATATGTATATATTTCTTAACTTACTGATACTGCTTTTTTATTAGTCTTACATATTAAATATTTAATTCCTTGTGCATTTGCATATTATTCATAAGACATTTAGTCTTCTTATTAATTCTAGTATTACATAAGACATTTAGTCTTCTTATTAATTCTAGTATTACAAGCAGTCTTGACTATTTATAAAAGAATTCCTGATTGTTTAATTTAAATGGGTTTTTAGCTATTGCGGACTGCTGTTCTGATCTAAGCTTCAGATTTTGACATCAGAATTTGATAACATCATTTGAAAATGACAACTTACAGCACACAACAGCTGCTAATCTCCTCTGAAAATGTATCATTCTTCTTAGTTTATTTAAGCTGCTCTAATCAGTAACAAACATTTAACTTTATTTCTTTCCATTAATATGTACTGTGAAAATGAATACCACTACAACCTAAGATATTAACATTCGCAAAGTGTAAGCAAATTATGTTAGCAGCAGCTCAATATGAAACATTACTATAGCTTTTCATAGGTTCGTAGATTCATAGATTAGTACTAAGCTAACTGCCCTTGCAAGCCATGTTAAGCCTAGCCAATTATCCCTTGTGAGACTCAAACCCTGCACCTATTTTGAGTATATATATTTTTTTTTTTTTTTTTGAGGAAAAAAGAAAGAAAAAGAAAGTTCCTTTCTGTTTTCACAGACATCAGTGATGAACTTTGATCTACATTTTCTTCAGAACAGCTCAAGGCAGGAAGAAGCCAGCATTCTGGTATAAATGGACCATTCTTTTGTTCATAACCTTTCTTTAAGAGTTACTTCCTTCATAAATGACCTATGAAAGGAATGTGTTACACAGGAACAAAGAAATCAAAATCACCAGCATGTTAACACTTCTAATTAGCATATTACTTATATCTGACATTCAGTTAACTCAGCAATGCACCTACTAAGCAAAGCCAAACAAATAAAATACAATTCTTAATTTATATAGTCTTAAAGTCACCAATTCATTTGCTTATAATTTAATGACAATCTCTTACAGGAAGTATTTCTTTAACATTTAGAAATAGACTTATACGTTTAGCTAAATGAAAAACACTAAGTTTTTTACTGTAAAGGTAGTAAAACAGTGAAACTAAGCATGTATAGTCCTCATCATGAAAAATGTTTTAGCTTAAAATATAAATACGTACTTACATATGTTTTGAAATTTAAAGTCCAGCACGTCTGCATATGTCTACATACACAACCTTTGCATATATGCATATGTATGCATAAATATACATATATATATATATATATATATATATATATATATATATATATATATATACATATATCTTCTTATATGTATTTATGCATATATATATATATATATATATATATATATATATATATATATATATATAAATATATAATATACACACACACACACACACTTGTATGAGTGCACGGATCTCCTTCTAATATTCAAATGGTGATATCATCAAATTTCATCTTCATGAGATGAAAATCATGAAAACAAAACACCCAAATGATGAATTTTTCCCAGGGCAAGTAAATACTTGCCCAACATACCCTTTTCTATACTGTAGTATGATCCCAGAGTTAGTATATGTAGTTGGGGCAGTGAGGGGGTGAAGCTCCTCACACTGGTGCATGTGGGGTATAGCCCCCCACCTAGGTGTTTTTTATTTACTCTGGTGTGTGTTTCATTGAAGTTTGGGCAAGTGTTTACTTGCCCTGGAAAAAAATTGCCATTTGGGTATTTCATTTTCGTGATTTTCATCTCGCAAAAATGAAATTCGATGATATGGCTATTCAAGTATTAGAAATTGATCCATGTGCACATATGGTTATGTTTATTTTTTGACATATACACATTTGTAAGCATTGCTACCCAGACATGTATAACTACTGAAATGGAAATTCATATTTCCAAAGTTAGGTAAAGCAGTATGACATCTTCTCATTTTTTTTAAGTTTGTATTTTTTTACATGTGCAGATATATATATATATATATATATATATATATATATATATATATATATATATATATGTGTGTGTGTGTATATACATGCACACATATCTTACTGTTTTATTACATTTTCAACATGTATAAGACATATCACATTGCAAGAATATTATATTCCAATGCATATACCTATGTAAATTTGAAAACACTGCCTCATACCAACATATGATGTACATTTATGTCTACATACATGCCACTATAAATTGAAATGCAGTTACTTGTATATATAGATAGATCTTTGTAGAAATGCACATTTGTATAGGTATATCTACACACTCAATCAGGGGAAAAATGGACAGCATGCAAAAATGCACTGATATATGTTTAAGAGTGAATCATAAAACAATGAATAGTTCATTCCCACTAAGAAAGGGCTACATTAGTAAAACATAGTAAAAAAAAAACCTGATAACACATTGTCTGAATAGTGGCAGTTTAGGGAAAGGTTTTAAGAAATGCAAGTTGTACTGCTTGGGCTTGGGGCAGTGGTATATTTAGGGTTAGCACACATGAGTAAGGGTGGTCAGGGACCGTCATCAGCCCTTTGTCAATGTGACACTGAGTAAGGTACTGATTGTGCCACAAGTCATAGCCTTACTTTCAGTAAAGGAGCTGCTATGCAGAGCCTGTGACAAACTCATCAAGAGTGTGCAGCAATATTGCTCAACAGATGCAATCATGCAAGGCATCTAGATTCACTTGTAGAACATTAGAATGTTTACCAAGCAATCTACAGACATGATAATGCACAAGATATCTCTCAACTGTTCAGATTTTTGCAGAATGTCCAGATTTGTGCCTCATAATGTTTGCTCCATTTTTCATAAAGGTCTGGATTTCTGGCAAATCATGACAGACATTTCAGTTTTAGACTTCATACCCTTCAGAATATTCATGCTAGCAAATAACCTGTTATTCTATCAATGTTATAAGTTTGTAAGAGCAATATTTAAAATGTATCCATATTTTGGACCTTTGTCTTCCCATTATTAATGGCTTTGTCCAGATTTCTTGCTCTAAGAGATTGAAAGTTATGGTGTACAACACCACACTCTTGAACAAGGTATAGTATCTTGCCATGCTGTTAATGCTTTCTATGGATTACTTGCTGAGTACTGTTAATTTATATACTGCTTTGCATCCTGATATATTGTTTTGCTGTAGCACTATGTGTCATAATTTCAGCCTGGAATGGCATTTGCACTGACTGCATGTATGTAATGCTATGCAGTTTGATAGATTACTATACTGTGTTCTTCAGTTTCACATCCACATAAGGATAGCATTTTGTATAACAATAATTGATGCACTCTGTGTTGGATTGTGATGTCTCACCACTGAAAAAGTAATCAAGGATCCTCAGTCCTCACCACTGGCACCAGTGGGGGATGTACACTGAGAGAATGACAAGGTACACACACAGTATTACCAGATGTAACTTTCTGCATCAAGTGCAATTTTCCTTAAGAGCACAGAGAGACCACAGTCAGTCCAGGGCTGGTTTCTCCCTCTTTCTCCACATTCCCAACAAGACTCCTCAATGGCACAGCTATAGAGTTGAGATCTCAGTTGAGTGGTCAATCCAATACCTCCAGCACCCTCTCTGTCCAACCAGTCAGTGCTTCAGGTCCCTGCCCAAGTAGCTGACACACAGTCTTTGAAGTTTGATTTACACACACACACCTGGGGAAGGCTGGCACAGATTTACTAGCTATGCCCCCTTTTGCCCAGACTATAAGGTAGTTATCACTGCCACCAGCCAGCTACTTATCAGCTACTTTAATGCCCTTAACAAAGGGTGTCCAATCTTACTGTGTAATGTTACTATTAATACAAATGGTAGTTTGACCAAGAGCAAGGCTATTGGGAGTGGCCCACAGTGTCACCAAATAAATATGCAAGTACTCTCACAACCTAAATATCTCTAGACAGATCAGCCACAATGAAATGTTTAAATATACTTAATAAATAATAAAAGAACAATACAATTCTAAATATATATTTACAGTGACATCAGCATTCAAAATCACAGGAAATATTTAAAACTATATTGCAGGACAGTCTCAAATAAATGAAGAAAAATATCTAAACTAAGCTTTGCTATATTCATGACTATAGCTAAAAGAGTTACTATTCTCTAGAAACTTACTTATAAAGCAAGGCAGATGTGATGAATGGATCTTCTCTAGTTGTTGTTGTCAGGTTAAAGACAGAATACAGAATGTAGTGCCTCTGTCAGAGTTCTCAGATTAATATCTCAAATATTACTCCTGGGCTATCTTGCAGAATGACATAATTTCTTGTCATCCAACATCTAGTCCCCATGCCCAAAACATCCATTGCTGGAAGCTGGTAGCATTTAGCATCTTCCTGTAAAAATACATAGACAAGGGCTTTTCCTCAGATCTTTGGCAAATTCTGGAAGTCATAAAACAATAAAAGACTTCTAAGACAATACAGAAAGCCTCTCAGCACAGACTCTGTGTCTCCTTGCTGTATTGAAACTGAAAGATATCATCTTTTATTGCGTAGCCATGAACTAATTTAATTTCAGCTGTTTTTCTGAAGTTTTCCTGGACTGAAGTTAACCTCCTGTGTACCATTTTCCTCTATTAAAATATATACATTTAAACAGTCACAATAGTGCATGTTCATTTCTGTTCTTTTCCAGTAGAGGACACTGTGGTTCATTTCAAACAGCACTTTGCAAATACCTTCAAGCAGTTTGATATACATATGCAATACAGTTATAATACATTTGCAACACAAGCATCTTATATACATCATGTTGATATTCACAAATGACATATAATTATTTAAATAATTCCAGATAGCTGTGCTGACAGTATCTCCTTTTGTCACACTTCTATATAAAGCATATTAATATTCACAAATGCCATATAATTATTTACAAAATTCCAGCTAGGTGTGCTGGCAGTACCTCCTTTGTCACATGTATAATGACCACTGCTATGTCCTTCCTTATGCTGACCTGTGGGAAACATCTTGCTCCTCTTCATGTGATCTTGTGATATCACACATACCAGCCATCCATGATGATGTGCATCCTTTGGACAGTAAAACTGTAAGTGTTGCCATGGAGTGATCTACAATAGGGGTCATTTGTGGGTGCTGCACTGTCCTACCATAAAATGTAATGAAGCAGGTTCTCACAGGGGTACCTGATGAATTTTAGCCCATAAAGAAAGTGCATATACTCAGATGAAATTATTCTCCATTTGTGGACACCTACTGTATACCGGTGAGCTGTGTCAATCAACCCCAAATTATCACCATATGCTGTAAAGAATTTTCTTTGGCATGGAATCTTAAATGACTGAATGCCTTTTATATCAGGTCACTAAATTCCAATTTCCTACAAGAATTATCATCACTTCATGAAGTATATGCTAATATATTTCTTAACTGTACTCATGAGGAACCACTCCAGACACAGATGGAGTTATGTTGAAGAAGTTATAGAGTGATGGACAAGATATACATGAGTGATTATAAGCATTTAGGGGAACACAAGCTTCAATAATATTTTAGGAAAATAACAGACAAGAAGATGTTTGCAGGGAGCAGTGAAAAGAGCGGACTGCAGAAATGCAGACATCACGTTCTCGCCTCACAGTTAGACGTTGCCCGTTCAATTCTCAGTTAGAGCGTCTTCTGTGTGGCGACATGCGTGAACGGGCGTTCTTTCATTGAAGGTTGTGCGTTAGGCCTGGCAAGCCAGCACGTAAAACTCTACTGCCAATCATTAGCGGACCGGAGTTCCGCTGTGGCGACCCCTAACCGGGAAAAGCCAAAAAGACACAGACAGACATGCAAGGGAAGATGTGTCTGTACTGGAAGATTTAATTAATAGCAAACTGTAACCAAACAGGCTATCCAAGTCAGGACCGGACTTTAAAATCAGAATGCTAAACAATGAAACGTTGATATTTCAGCTAAGTCTATGAGACAATTGGCTGTCTGACTAAGGAAAAAATGTTACATGTGGGGTAGGCTGTGAGATTATTTTCATCAGAATCCAAATTTATTATTTTATTTATTAATATGACATTTGTTGATTGGGTTGGTTCAGCTGAGCTGATGTCTTTTTGCAGTGGAGGCCTGGGGAGAAAAGCTCCACAGTAAACATATAAGACAACAATACAATGTTAAAAGTAATTACAATATTTACAATTTAAACTTAATAATGTAAAAGGCACCAAGGTTTTCTATATGTTAAAAAGTCATTAACAAGAAAAATGTAACTAAGGATATCACAAATCATAGAAACAAAGACAGTTAAGCACTGAAGTCTTAGCTGGAACAAGGTAGGGTTCAAAGTTGCTGTAAGGAAGAGAAAGAGATGGGTGAGGTAGGTATGGGTAATCTGGGGATGCTATATGCAAATGCTATATTACAAGACTTAGGAAGTATTACGATAGTTAGTACTTGGTGAGACAAGTTCAAAGGAAGTGACTGATAGAAAGAGAACTTTTTATTAGAAATACGCTTGCCAAAGACAGAGCCATGAGAGGTAAGTGATCTGTTGGCTCTTTTAACGAAGGAGGAACTGTAGGCAGTGAAAAAAATACCAATAGAAAAGACACTTGGTCCATATGGGATCCTGACTGAAATGTTGTCAGATGAAGTGAGTGCAGATTATTGACAGACTTTGCATACTTCTTAAAGTGGTGATAAGGCTGATGCAAGTCCTGGCTTCCAGGAGGGAAGCAAGAGTTAGATTATCCCAAAAGAATGTGAGGACCTTACTTTATCAAATTTGAACAGGCTCATCTCAGTACTCCTCACAATAATATCGTCATGGTCATTTTAGCTAAAAGACGAGGAAGAAGAATGCTGTTTTTATTTCATGTGTATTGGACTATAGAAGCATGGATGGTAGTGGTGGAGAGGTCATTTATAAACTTATAAAACAGAAGTGGATGATGTGCGGACACACATTTTAAGACTTTGGTGACTAGAGGCAGAACAGCAATGAGTCAACTTTGGTGAGTGAAGACAGAACAGCAATGAGTCCTTAGTTAGTTCAGTAGAGTGCTCCCCCATTGTGCAGGGCATCACACATTAAAGGTTTCACATCAAGCAACTCCTGCATATTGGGTGATATTAAGTAGTAATAACCATAAAATATCAGCAAAAGAGTTTATCTCCAACATACTGCTAACCTCAATCTTAATCGCTCTAGGACCTTAATGTTGGGCAATAATCCCTGTTTCGATATTTAGCTACATTGTTTGTTAGCACAGATCTCAGCAGGCCCAAACCAAGTAATTACAGAACAGCTAGGCAAATAATCTACCATTATTTAGTCCTATGAAAAAAAAAAACAAAATAGGTCTGAGGATTCCCTTTCTTCTCAAATAATCTGGCTTTATTTATCTTAGATAAGTGCTTTTGTCCAAAGACTTCATCATCTAACATTTGGGAGTTTTAACTTTTAAATGTGTACACTTTGTAACATACACTCATGGATGTTTCACAGTAGCTCAAAGGCGGGGCAAGAGCTGGGACTGGCTTGGGGCCAGTTGCAATAGTAAAACAGAGGAGGATAAAAGTAGATCCAGGACTAAGTGAAAGAAACACAATAATTTGCATATTTAATATGGATTGCTTCAGAGAATCTGTAAGGTGAAAACAGGATAAGGGCAGCTATAAAACCACATACTACATTAATCCCTGTAAATACATTTTTTTCGTAATACCAAGATGGTAAAAAAAAAAAAACCTGAATAGCTCCTCCTTTACAAAACATAACACAAATATGAACAGATATCCATGCATGTTATCAGTGTAGCAAGTATGTTTTACCACTACATTCAGCACGTAAGAGAAGGGCTCAGCCCGATTTTATGAGATTTGTGAGTCATTTTAAATGATAGTTAAATGTGTGTCTACCTATGGTTAAAACACAACAGCATGACAGAGTTTCTCATTAAGTCATGTAAGTGGGTGAACAGATTAAACTTTTTCTATATCTGAGCCCATTATTACAGGGCTGAATGTGCTAAGCTGAGCCAACTATCTATTTCCAAAATATAATGTTTAGAAATAGTTTTAATGATTTGTACTTCAAAAAAAAAAAAATTACAAGATCAGATTTTACTACTGAAATTAATCCTAGTCCCCTAAACCAGTGCCGGCTGCCCCAATATCTTGAGTCTTAAAGTTTGAAGCAAGTCCTAATGTTACCAGCCAGGTATTTGTATACAGCTGGAGTATATTTTGTGCAGTCAGTATGGCTGTTACGTGTCTGCAGTCATTGTTTCTTATCCAAGTCAGATTTTTATTCTATTGCAGAATCTGGATGTTGGTTGACCACAATGTTGTAAAAAGAACTGTCATGCATTGGAAACCAGTCCAGAAACCTAAAAAGTAGCTCATTGTGGAAACCAGAGTCCAGGAACCAAATTCAGATCCAGGAAATAGTCTATAATCAAACAGAAATTAGTCCCAATATAAAAAAAAGAATACTTTCCCTTATTAAAGTAAACCTTATAGACCTAGTCTCAGCACTCAGGTTATCATTGCATTAATATATAATAAGGGTTAGCCTATCCCAAATATCTTACTTGGTAATGTACCCCACGCCACAACAGGAAGATGAGCAATGCCCACAAGCATTCACATAATAAATGAAAAGTTACAAATCATAATTTGACTACTATAGTCCTGGAGCTGGGGAAGACCAAAATATCCATCCCTAGGCTTAAACTTCCTGCTAAGGATTCAGGACTGATGTTATATGAGGCATTCCCGTGGTTAGTCCACTTAGTAGTACTCCTATATGTGGTGGAACATGACAGAAATGGGCATAGATCCTGCAGTGAAAGATATAGGTAGGAGTGCGTTACTGCCTATAAAGGCTTCTAGCCCATGTTCTTTTACAGAGGCAAGTGGTGGGACTGTTTCCAGAAGTATAATTCTTGTATGGCTCTATTTGAGAGTAGTAAGACTGGATATGCTAACACACTAGCAGCTACTTTTATGTATTCACCTGGAAAGCTGACTACTGCTAGAACAGTTGGTTTAAGTCTAAGACAGTATTTTTGATTGTGGTTATGGATATATATTTTTAAGAGTAAAGGTTTTGTTTTGCTTCTGCTGTGGAGGAGAAGATAGAGGAAGTTTATTGGAAGCATGACTGAGTGGGAATGCTGCAGGTATAATGTGTGTTAACAGTTGAAGCTTATGGTTTCATTACTTTGTGTTGCAAGTGGCTTAGACTAGGATGTCTTGCCAGGTTTGAGGGAATATTTATTGCAGTCCAAAAACATTTTGGGTTTTATTCTTGTCAGTCTTGGAGTTTAAGCTAATACTATTTCTTGTTATTTTTGATCAAGGATTTTGCATGGTTTCTCAGTTGTCTATGTAGCTTGTAGTTCATAGGTTCATAGGTAGGTACTATGCTATTGGCCCAAGGGCCTAAGTAAGCCTAGCCAACAATGTTCCCTTTCTCTAGATAACTCACTACTTCTGATCTACTTGTACCTTTTTTCCCTACCCCTCTTTTTGCTGCCGTAGTTTTGTATTTAAGATTTACAGCCGCTTATTTATTCCTTTTCCTTACAGTTTATTCCCGCTGAATCACTTCCACCCCAGATGCCTCCCAGCCCTCTGCTTGGAATCCCTGGCTTCCCGCCTTTGAATGGAATCATAAAAGGACTCCTGCTGTGCTTCTATTACATCCTTGCCTCCCCAAGAGTTAATATCAAGTGTATGTACCCTACTGTAAACTAGACATTACAATACAAGTGCCCTCTTGTATACCCACCAGGCGAGCAATAGCTAGCAGCCTACCACGGATTTAATCCTCCCTCTCCACCTTCATAGGTTCATAGGTAGGTACTAGGCTATTGGCCCTAGGGCCTATATAAGCCTAGCCAAAGGTACCCTGGCTTTCGCCACCCAAGAAAATTATTTTCCTGTGCCACTGTCGAGCAGAGCCACAGAAGTGATCCCCGGGGTGAATTTCCTATCTCCCATCCAATCATCAAGATTTTTCTTGAACAGTGCTAATGAGGAGCTTTGATTGATATAGATAGGTAGTTTGTTCCAGAGTATGGGAAGTCTCTGGGACAGGAATCTATCCCTCCAGCATGTTCTGTTTATTGTGGTGACGAGGTTTAGGTCCCTAGAGCGTGTAGCTCATAGGGATTGGGATTTCTTTAAGTGGAGCATGTCTAAAAGCTCTGGGTTTGACATGGCTTTGTGTGTTAGGCAGAGATCGCCTCTGAGTAGGCGATATGCAATGGAGTAAAGCTGCAGTTTTTTGAGACGGTCTGCATAGGGCATCTCTTTGAGGCCGGTAATCCTCTTTGTGAGGTATTTCTGTGGCCTTTCCAGTTGTTGTAGATGTCTTGTGAGGTACATACCAAAAGGGGCATTGTACTCTATAATGGGTCTAATGAGTGATGAGTAGAGGGGAACAATGACCTCTTTTTTCTTGGATGAGAGACCTTTTGTGATGAGGTGTGCCACATAGAAGGATTTCCTGATTACTGTGGCGATGTGATTATCAAAGGAGAGACTACTGTCCACCTGTGTCCCAAGGTCTCTTATCACACTTTCGGTATTAAGTAGACTACCACCTATGTGGTAGTTCATGGGTACTGAGTTTTTACCAAAAGGAATGACAATGCACTTTTTGGCATTGAGCTTCAGGCCATGACTTTGACACCAGACATCTGTCTCAGCAAGGCCCTTTTGTAGGATGTCCACATCTTTTGGAGTTTTGATTATGGCTCCTAGTTTGCAGTCATCTGCAAACTTCATTAGCCAAAGACCTTCTGTGTTGGCCTGTACTTCAGAGAAGTAGATACCAAACAGGAGAGGACCCAGGACTGAACCCTGTGGTACTCCACTTGTCACTGGTCTAAAGCTGGATTTGGAGTCTGCTACTTTCACAGTGTGGGTCCTGTCAGTGAGCCAGTTGGCAACCCATCTTGTGACATAGGGATTTATACCTAGTTTAGTGAGTTTGTCTATAATTCCAGAGTGGGGGATGGTGTCAAAAGCCTTGGCGAGATCTAGATAGGCTGTGTAAACCACCTTACCCTCATCTACGGCTTTGGTGACTGCTTCAAAGAAGTCTATCAAGTTTAGGAGACATGATCTGCCTTTTACAAACCTGAACTAGGTGGGGTCCTGAGTTTGGAGATTACCAATGTCATTGTTTATAAGTTCCATGATGATACACTCCATAGCCTTGCAGACCAGGCTCGTTAGGCTAATGGGGCAGTAGTTTCCGGGGTCTGTGGTGGCTCCCCTTTGTGGAGTAGGATAATTGTCGCTGTGCGCCATTCAGTGGGCACATAGCCTGAGGAGAGGCTATGACTTAACATGGTACTTAGGTGGGGTGCCAGTTCGTTCTGTAGTTCATGTAGAACACAGCCTGGGATGTCGTCAGGTCCCATGGATGCTGTGTTCTTGGCTTTGGATAGTGTGTTTTTTACCTGTGCAGCCGTGATTACAGGAACTTTGCATTCTTCTGGTATAGAGATGGGCCCTTTAGGGGATGACATAGGGGTAAGGTTAGCACTGAACCTATCTGCCAGGATGTTAGCAATATCCGTTGGTTCTGTATATTTAGTGCCATTGTGCTGTAACTCAGAGCAGATCTGAGTGTTGCCATTGAGATTCTTGACATAGCTATAGAATGCTTTGTGGTTGTCTTTAGAGTCAGTGGCGATTTTGTTTTCATAACTAGCTTTAGAGGATTTTATGAGGGATCTCAGCTTCTTACTGAAGCTGACCAGGGAGTTTCTCCAATCATGGGATTTTACTCTTTTTTGCAACAGTTTCTTTCTTCTGTTGTAGAGTTTGTTTATGGCAGGGGACCACCAGATTGGCTTCCTTTTTTAGGAGGATAGCATCTTGGTTCTGTTAGGGATTGCACGATCCATGCACTCATGTAAGTGCTTATAAAGTGCATTTGTGTAGGATTCAGCAATCATACCTCTATTGCCTGTCAGCATGGGTGTCGTGAAGTTTGCCACTTCTGTCTTAAGAAGCGTGGAGTTGGCTTTGGAGAAATTTTTTACTGTGGTTTCCCTAATGGGAGATGGGGGAAGGATGTGGATGTCTAGGGTGATTAGCTTATGTTCGGATCTGACCAACGAGGAATTGACCTCTGGTGTGGAGCACCGGTTGCCCATGTTGGTAATAACCAGGTCCAGGATATTGCTGCCCCTGGTGGGGGTGTGGATAATTTGATCCATGGCATTGGAATTTATGAATTCCAGAAAACGTTGAGCACAAGAGTTGGTACATGAGTAGTTTTCCCAGTTAATGGTAGGGTAGTTGAAATCGCCCATTATTAGGGTGTTAGGTTGTACCCTAATATTTTCCAGTGTATTAAGAAATGAGGAGTGGGAATCCTGGGGCATGGTGGGGGATCTGTAGCAAGCTACAGTTTGGATTGCGGTCTTGTCCAGAGTTAGTTGCACTTGGATAATCTCGGATGCATTATGCTGAGCAACTAGCCTGGAGGTGTGGATATCCTTAATGAATATGGACACGCCTCCGCCTTTAGTGTTTCAGTCCAGGTTAGGTGGCCGAAAGGTGTGGTATGAATTATAGCCTGGTAATGCAGGGGTACTCTCTGGAGCCTTGAACCAGGTCTCTGTCACTGCACAGATGTCGATGTTCTCCATTTTAAGGAGTGCCTCGAGAGAGTGCATTTTGAGGTTTAGACTTCTAGCATTGAGTAGCAATCCATTGGATTTGGATTTTTTGCTAAGGCCCATGTTTTCCTGGTTTTAATTCCTTCACTCATAAGATGTTTATTCTTCCTTGTAATATAGGGGCAAGGTTTGCTTTCATGCCCTTCTTTCTTAACGGTGCTTGTTCATTTAGAAAAAATGTGTTAAACTGTTGTATGGCTACTGGTAGGTGTGTTAAAAAAACCAGTTAATATGTTTTAAAGTGAAGGTAAAAATGTCTTTGTTGAAATTAATTGGATTAATGTGTACCTAACAAGAATACCTTTTAAAGCTTTGGTTTCATGGCACAAACCTTAATTAGTTGAATCACATTGCTAATGATAGGTTATGGATATACATAAAAGAAAGATCTAGAACAATCACTTGTTTTAACTTCAGTGCAGAGGCAGGTAAAAGGTTATACACCATTACAATACTTGTATTTAAATCTACATTGGCAGTGAAAAAGTTGTTAGTTTGGATAATGGTCAATAACACTTCAAGGCACAGCAACTAAAGATGAAAAAGACTTATTTATTAGGAAAAAATCATATTCAATGCATTAATTTGATCTGCAACTATGGTATCTTCTTCGCTTGGCTTATGAATAGGGATTGGGACATGTAATATGTTTTTTATCTTTGACTTATGAATGGAGACTGCTGTCAGTTTTTATTAATCACAATTATCGACTGGCAACAAATTACATTTTTATGCATTTTATTTATTTGCTAACCTGGTAAGCCCACTGGACACATATGCCTCTTTTTACTGGTGAACTGTGAGTACTGCCTGGTTTAGTGACTTGCTCAGAGTATCAGAAACTGAGGGGGACCAATCCCAGGATGACAGGATGAAGCCTATTAATGGATTATAGCTTAACTCTGACTTAAGATGTCTGTTTATTGTAATTTAAATAGGTTTCAGAATGAGGAAATGTGTCTTGGATGCTACCAGTAAATAAAATAAAGTGATTTTATACCATTATTTTGATAAGGGAACTTACTCTGCGTTGCCGGTTTATACGGTTGTCCCTTTCTCAATTTTTGGATACTGAGCAGATTACAAATAATGCTTGCACATCAGTTTCTAACATATGAACCATGTGATATGCTTTCATATAATTAGATAATTTCTAAGCAAATGGTATAGGCACCATAAGATAGCACAATTTCTCTACATTTCATAACTTAAGGAACTAGATGCTAGCCTGTTTCATAAATGGCAGCATTCTATATTTATAGTGAAAATGTATGTAGTCACACTTTCTTAATAAACAATTATTCAGATTGTAGTTTAGCCAAAACAGACACTTTTCAGCCCACTAAAGGTGGAGGAGTGTCAATATTCATGAAGGATATTCACACCACCAGGCTAGTTGCCCAACACAATGCATCTGAAATTCTCCAGGTGCAACTAACACTAGGTAAGACTGCAATCCAAATTGTAGTTTGCTACAGATCCCCCACCATGCCCCAAGATTCTCACCACACCTTTCTAAACATACTGAAAAATATTAAGATAGAACCAAACACCCTAATACTGGGTGATTTTAACTACCCTGCCATTAACTGAGAAAACTACTCTTGTACCAACACCTTTGCCCAACGGTTCTTAGAATTCATAAATTCCAACATCCCGGATCAACTAATCCATAGTCCCACCAGGGGCTCCAATATCCTTGACCTGGTCATTACCAACATGGAAAATCGATGCTCCACACCTATGGTCACCTCCTCGTTAGTCAGGTCTGACCATAAGCTAATCACCCTTAACATCCACATCCCTCTCCCACCCCCCCCAGTAGGAAACCTCCATAAAAAAAACTTCTCCAAAGCCAACTTCATGCTACTCAAGTCATAAGTGACAAACTTCATGACACCCATGTAGACGGGAACTGAAAGTTCAACTGCTGAATCCTACACTAAGGCACTGTATGAGCACATCCACTCATGCATGAATTGTGCCATCCCAAATAGAACCAAGATGCTCTCATCCAAAAAAAGGAAGCCAATCTGATGGTCCCCCTGCCTTAAACAAACTTTACAACAAAAGGAAGAAACTGTTGCAGAAAAGAGGAAAATCCTAGGATGCAAAAAACTCCCTTACCGGCCTCAGTAAGAAACTGAGATCCCTCATAAAATCCTCCAAAGCTAGTTATGAAAATAAAATTGCCAAAGATTCCAAAGACAACCACAAGGCATTCTATAACTATGTCAAGAATCTAAATGGCAATGCTCAGATCTGCTCTGAGCTAAAACAGAATGGCATTAAATATACTGATCCCAAGGATATTGCCAATATCCTGGCAGATTGATTCAGTGCCAACTTCACCCCCCTCTCACCCCCTAAATGGCCCATCTCAATACCGGAAGATTGCCAAATTCTGGTAATAACGGCCACACAGGGAAAAAACACATTCTCCAAAGCTAAAAATACAGCATCCATGGGGCCAGATGACATCCCGTGCTGTGTACTACATGAACTACAATATGAACTGGCACCTCACCTAAGTGTCATGTTTAATCATAGCCTCACCTCAGATTTTGTGCCCACTGAGAGGCGCAGAGCTACAGTTATCCCACTCCACAAGGGGGGATCCATCTTGGATCCCAGAAACTACTGTCCCATCAGTCTGATGAGCCTTATCTGCAAGGCCATGGAGCGTATTATCATGGAACTTATAAACAAAGACATTGGCAATCTTCAAACACTGGACCCTACCCAGTTTGGGTTCGTGAAGGGCCGATCTTGTCTCCTGAACCTGATTGACTTCTTCGAATCAGTCTCCAGAGCCATGGACAAGGGTAAGGGGGTCCACACAGCCTATCTAGACCTTGCCAAGGCCTTTGACACCATCCTCCACTCTGGAATCATAGATAAACTTACTAAGCTGGGCATTAATCCCTACTTCATCCAATGTGTTGCTAACTGGCTTACTGATAGAACCCACACTGTAAAAGTAGCCGACTCCAAATCCAGCTCCAGACAAGTGACAAGTGGAGCACCTCAGGATTCAGTCCTGGGACCATGCTTGTTTGGCATCTACTTCCCTGAAGTGCAGGCCAACACTAAGAGACTCTGGCTAACAAAGTTTGCAGATGACTGCAAACTGGGAACCATTCTTGAATCCCCAAATGATGTGGATACTCTACAAAAGGGCCTTACAGAAACAGATGCTTGGTGCCAGAGCCATGGGCTTAAGCTCAATGCCAAGAAATGTATAGTTATCCCCTTTGGGAAAAAACATATACCCTTGAATTACCATATAGGTGGCAGTACACTAAACACTGAAAGTGTGATAAGAGACTTAGGGACACAGGTGGACAGTGGTCTCACCTTCGATAACCACATCGCCACAACAGTCAGGAAATCCTTCTATCTGGCACACCTTATCACTAAGGGCTTTTCATCCAGAAAAAAGGAGGTCATTGTCCCACTGTACTCATCCGTCATTAGAGCCATTATAGAATATAACAACCCGTTTGGTATGTACCTCTCAAGACATCTGCAACAACTGAAAAGGCCGCAGAAATACCTCACTAAAAGAATCACAGGCCTAAAGCAGATGCCCGACGCTGACCGTCTTAAAAAACTCCAGCTATCCTCTGTCGCATATCGTCTACTCAGAGGTGATCTCTGCTTAACATACAAGGCCATGTCAAACCCAGAGCTGTTGAACATGCTACACTTAAAGAAATCCCAATCCCTCAGAGCCACACGCTCCTGGGATCTAAACCTTGTCATCACAATAAACAAAACATGCTGGAGGGATAGGTTCCTGACCCAGAGACTCCCCAGACTCTGGAATAGATTGCCCATACATGTCAAGCAGAGTGCCTCTTTGGCCCTCTTTAAAAGGAACCTTGACGATTGGATGGGAGAAAGGAAATTCACCCCTGGGATCACGTCAGTTGCCCTGCTAGACAGGGGTCCAGGGAAGTAAATAGTGTGGGAAGAAATAGCCAGGGAATTGTTATGGCTAGGTTTGTATAGGCCCTAGGGTTGATAGCCTAGTACCAACCTATGAACCAATGAACCTATTAGCTAGAACATTTTTCATCCAGAATAGATCACAAGGTATTCAAACTCTTCAACTGTAAAATGCATGACTATAACTTTGCATACGTCAATATTCCCAGAAGCCTTAAGCACTCACCCATCTGTGAGCATTCTATTCCAATTCATCTTCAACTATTGTTAAACATGCCACACATTTTCTAACCAGCACCCATATCAGTATCTAGACTCAGTTTTATCCTTATATCTCTTGACTACATAAGCACAGTAACATGCCTACCATGAATGACTCTCAAACTCTGATACATTGTCAACCAAAGAGACCCTGCATGGTACATTTGGAAACAGACACAGTCTTTCCATGACCATTCCACACACATAACATTATGTGTTCACATTAAAAGAAAACAATCACACATACCAAAGCCACATATCTATACAAAAGACAAGCCTGAACATTCACAAACACCGGATATTTCTGGAAGGAGGTCAACTGACTAACAGGTCATTCAAAAATGCAAAGCACTCTTCAGTCATTAACTGCTAATGGCTCTGCGACAGAATTCTCTAGCGTAACCCTCTAGTCAAACCCTCTTTAAGCCTACATTCCATACTTACACATAAAAATGATCTTCCAAGGAGACACAGATGCATTAATGCATTCACTACCTAATCATAGATGTCCTAGCTCAGAGGGTATCTTTCCACAGTTTATTAACCTATATAACTTTATTTCCCATATATTTGTTACATAATTAATCTTTATGTCTCACAACAAACATTCCTTAATTTCTGGAGAAATGCAATAGATATACTATTCCTAAATTCTATAAACCAACTAATACTTCTGATTCCATCCCATTTCCCTCCTACATCACCTAGGTAAATTGCTTAAAAAATGCAGTATATGACCAACTCACAACCTTCCTTTTCCAATACAACATAGCATCTTCACAGCAACATAACTCCGTTATGCACAGAATCATTCAAACCACCCTAAGATGCTAACAGATGTGTCTCATCAATACAAGAGCCACCAGGCAGGCACCCTATTTGCTGATTTTTGTCAAAGCCTTTGATTTTGTAAGCAATAAACTGCTACTTAAACCTTGCAGTACTCTAACGTTGATCTCCCTACATTAGTCTGTCTCTCCTGTCACCTCTCAAATAAAACTTTTTCTGCAGAATAAAACACCTTTAAAAATCATCATAGTTGCACGACAGTGCTCAGTCCTAGCTCCTATACTCTTCAGCACATTCATTAATTCTCTGCCTGTTGACTTAAAACTATACAACCTTATTCATTATTCATATGGTCTTGAGTTCTATGAAACAGTTAAAATTTACAAAACAATGTTTCATAAACTTCAAAACACTCTCCATATCGTACACCTGTGATAGCTTAATAAGCAGCTGATTATGAATCCAAAGAAATGTTTTGGCACTCATCAAAGGCTAAAACACCTTCTTCCTCTGTCCATCCCCAATCTATAATAATTAACCAAATCATACCTCTCACCCTCTTAGAGCAAGAAATCTGGATAAAGCCAGATATAATGGAAGGACAAGGGCTTCAAAACAGGGACAGATTTGAAAACCTGCTGTTATACAGTTAGAAAATTGGTAGAATAACTGATTTTGCATTTTATGAAGGATATAAAATCTGAAACTTGTGTCTATAATTATTTAAACACTTCAGTCCTTAATGATTTGCCAGAAAAATCACAAAAATTATGAGAAGCAGACCAGACATACGAGGCAAAAAAGTAGACATTCTGCAAAAATCTGGACATTTGACAGGCATGAACCAAATAAAGTCTCTCTCTTCCTTGAAATACCCAAGTGTCACCCTGGACCCACACTTACATATGTCACTGCACACATCTGCTCTAAAAGACAAACTTAACTCTATGTGCATGTCACAAAATATTTCACTTCCTTACTCCAGAAGAACAGCACGTTGTAGGCAAAAACAAAACAAAAAAAAATCTTGGTCCTTAGAATATATATTATCACTATCTGTCTGGGCCCATATGAAATATTTCAAAGCCCTACTGATTCCATCTGGTAAATCTTGCTGCTATGTCCTTCTCACTCTGAAAACTGAACAGCACTATGTCACTCTTAAATGAACCAACTGGGTTCCTCTAAAAGAACGTGCTGCTCTATTTCTTCAGTGCCCCTTGCATAAAACCCTTCATAACAACTCATTCCTCTCATGAGTCCCAGATTAACTGTAAAAAGCACACCAGGCAGCAGTGTTGCTGCACTTAGTAAGCATACTTACTCACTTATATCCACCAGCCAGACCTTCTCAGTCCCAGCACCAACAATTTGGGACTCACTTCCAAGTGAAATCTATTATTTGCTAGTCAGGGTGAAATTCAAGTAAATATTACATGACTTTCTTGAAAAGAACAATGTGCACCTGTTTCAAACATCCTTTAATAACCTGAACTAACTTAATTAATACTCCCAGTCCTACCTGTCATCTCAACTCCTACAGTCAGACATTTTATTTTACCTCCTGTCATATTATCTTGCTGCCCCATCTATATCCACCTTCCCCCCACTCAGTAAGATGAGCAAATATTGCCAAATGGAATATTCTCAATGACTAGACATTTTTACTTCCAAAACTAAGTAATGTATGTACTGTGCTTACTTTTGAAATTGTGTCATATCATAGGTTCATAAGTTCATAGGTTCATAGGTGTATAACCCTAGCCATGCAACCCAAATATATCCCATGAGTTATTGTGCCTTAGAGGTTATTTTAAGGTGTGTATGTTAGTTAGGGCATGATTTAATGGCGTCCTCTATCCATCAGAGGCATATGTGTCAGTCCATTAGTGAATTTCTGATTTCTCATCCACTGATCCAGGTTGAGCTTGAATAGGGTTAGGGAAGGGTTCTGGTTCATATAGATGGTATGCATATTCCAGAGAATGGGGATCGTCTCAGATACATATGTATCCTTCCAACATGTCCTATTTATCTAATAGTTCTGGTGCTGTTCATTTTGCAGATATGCAAAAGGTCCGAAAGAGCAGGACCCAAGGATGCCTTGTATGAGTGGCATAAATTGCCTCACACCAGTCTATAGGAAACAGAGTATAGAGATAGGGCTTTCTGCATAGGACATTGTGTTTATGTCCTGTATTTGTTTTGTCAGGAACCTCTGTGGATGTTCCACTTGTTGCAAGTGCCTGGTCAGGTACATACTGAAGGGGGAATCATATTCAATAATGGGTCTGATAATGACTAAATACAGTAACATGATAAATTCCCCTGGACCTTGATGCCTTGTCCTTACTTATAATTTCAGTAACATAGAATGATTTTCCTACAGCCTTAGACATATGCTGGTTGAAAGCTAGGCTACTATCTACATGAGTCCCCAAATCCCTGATATTGTGTTGTTAGTTTTATTGGTGTTTTATCGATGAGATAGTTTCCCCTGGGTGGCCAGCTTCCCAAAAGGTACTAATATGCATTTCTTGGTACTGAGTTTTAAGCTAAGGCTTTGGCACCAGTCATTTGTCTGTGCTAGACTTTTCTTTAAGATGTTCGTATCGGGGAGGGGGGGGGTCTATGATTGCTCCTAACTTGCAATCATCTGCTGACTTCGTAAGCCAGAGGATCTTGATTTTGGCCTTAACTTCCAAAAAATAGATAGTGAAGTGGACCCAGCACAGAGCCCTGGGAGAATCCACTGGTGACTGGTCTCTTTGTGAGGGTGATCTCTCCAATCCTAACTTCCTGGGTCCTGTCTGTGAGCCAGCTGGCTATCCAGCAAGTTACATAGGTGTTTATGCCTAATTCCATGAGTTTGTTTAAAATGCTTGAGTGAGGTATTATATCAAATTCCTTAGCTAGGTCAAGGTAGACAGGATGCACCACTTTGGCCTTATCCATTGCCTTGGTGACCTTCCTGAAGAAGTCATGACCTGCCTTTAATGAAACCAAACTGGGTCGGATGCAGTGTTTGAATGTTTCTTACGTCATTGTTAATCATTTTCATGATAATTCTTTCCACTCCTTTGCAGATGAGTCTAGTCAAACTAATGAGCCTGTAGTTCCTGGGATCTATTGATGGTCCACCCATTTGCAGATAGATGACCATTTGCAGTCTTCCATTCACATGGCATGAAGACTGTCTGGAGGCTATAGTTGTGGCCCTGACACGTTATAGTTCAGGCTATTTATGAGGCATCCTGGGATATTATCTTAGCCCACTGAAGTTGTATGCTTGACCTTAGAGAGCGCATCAAAAACTTGTTCCCTAGTGATTGTTGGAGGGATTATGTTAGATGGTATTTCCTAAGGGGCAGCTGGGAGTAAGGGGTGTAAAGCTGGAGCTGAATTTGTCAGCCAGAAAATTTGCTTAGTCTCCCTGTTTAGAGAACGTGGCTCCATCTACCAAAAGTTCGCACACTGTCGTGTGTTGTCTTTGGGGTTATGGACATAGCTAAAGAAGGCCTTATTGTTGTCTTTGGCCTCGGACACTATTTTTACCTCAAAAGCTGCTTTGGACTATGACTCAGTCATACTGATACCTAGTGTGCAATGACTTGAGTACATGCATGACTTGGTGGATACTGGCCTCTGACAGGCAACCGACCATTATTTTCTCCTTGTTCAGCCTGGTGAGTAGGGAATCGGTATGTTGTACAATGACGTCCCTATGAGTAGAGTCCTGGGTAGTGTAATGGCTTGTCTTGTCAGCTTGGTAGTTGAGATTTTACTGGGTGTGGCTGTATGTGCAGTGTTGGCTGTTGTTTCTATAGAGTGCTTTTTGGTTTGCTGGATACTGTTTGCAGGCGGAATGTCTGGAAGGTCTTTGGGATTTGGGAGGTTTCTATTTAAGTGCCTCAGCATAAGTAGGCCGATGTGTGGTGGTTGTAGTGTGTGTTTCTGACAAACAGATTGTTATTATGAGTATTTGTATGTGGAAGATTTGCCTCCAGAGTAATTGTGTATATACATTTCTTACATACTGTGTTTGTTTCTTTGAGGATTAGACGGTTGCCAGTGAACAACAGACAATTGTTACATTGTCTTAATATACCCATGCCCAACAAAATGGCTGAGGAGAAATTAAGTGCATATCCATGATGTCAGGTCCTTTATTGTGTGAGCTGCTCGGGTATGATGTACTAGGGGTTAATAGTGGTTTGATTGAGGGTGAATTTGAGGCTAGTGATTAGACTGAGCTATATAATACTAAATTCATGGGCAGTGTTCCTTAATGTGCAAACTACCTGCTCTGTGCTCCTCAATATGCAAACTGCCTGCTCTGTGCTCCTCAATGTGCAAACTACCTGCTCTGTGCTTCTCAATGTGCAAACTACCTGCTCTGTGCTTCTCAATGTGCAAACTACCTGCTCTGTGCTACTCAATACACAAAGCTGTTCCTCTACACTCACCAAGTTAGTAGTGGAGTTTCAGAGGTGGTTTTATAGGAAAATTTGGTTTCTAGGTATCTGCGTCTATTCAGGACACTACTAACCACCTCTGCATGTGGGCAGTGGTGGAAACAACTTCATAATTTATACAGTCATTTAAAACACAGAAAACTGGCTTCTAAGTCCTCTGGCCAATAAAACGACTACAATCACAGCTTTTTTATTTGTTTCCTAACTCATATAGACTTACTGGAATTAGTTGGAATACCCACCCTCTTAATGTAAAAAGATTGCTTGAAAGTGTAATACTACCACAAATCCACTTAAACAAACTACCTGGACAAGGCAATTTCAAGTAGTAGGTACCTTTTAAATGATTTAAAGCATAAAAAGCAACAAACAGGCAAAAACAAAGCAGTATCACTCTAAAACAGAAAACAGTTAACTGAAGTGCAAAATAATAAAATAAATCTCTTAACTTACAATGGTAGAGCAGGATTAATTCAGGATCCTCCCAAAGGGTGGAAAGTGTGCCAACCAGATGGGGGCTCTGGGAAAATGAGCAGGAGATGATTTGTAGTGAAGGTTTACTCAAGAGCAATACTGGTTTGTCAGATCGGCACTCAGTATTATGGATCTATGGAAAACAGTGGGTGTAAAAAGTACTTAAACTACAGAAAATAGCAGGGAAAGATGGGATGAAGGGACTTTGGAAGTCAGATTACCATAAGGGTCAGAGGCCAGAGACACAACCTTTTAAAACCACAACAGAGCTGAGAAAAATTTGAAGCTGCAACAAGCAGGCTAGTGAGAGATGGATCTAATCAAATAAAGACAATATTGGATCTCTATTCCTAGTACTCTGAGCTACAGGTCAATGCTCCCAGGTAGGTTAGAATTTCAGACACTTTATCTTAATGTCTATGTGAGGGTGGGAAAGACATAGAGAACAGGGGACAGAAATGTACTGGAATGCAACTTTAATAGAAAAGTACAAAAAAGTATCAACACACAGGTCACTAGAAGTACAACTTAAAATATTTAAGCATAATTGAAAATAAAAGCTTTATTTTCTTTACTTTTTGATGAAAATCTTGTTTCTGCAGTTTATGGTTTTCCACACCTCTCCAAGTCTTGCATGTGTGGCTCTTTGCTGGATATACCAGGATTGTCAGTCAGGGATTGAATCAAATAAAGACAATATTGTACCTCTAATGCTATGACTCTGCATTACAGGTCAATGAGTACTGGTAGGTTAGAATTTCATAAACATTAGCTTAATGTCTTGGGGGGGCAGACACAAAGAGCAGGGGAATGTAAAGGCACTAAGACGCAACTTAAAGCAAGTAAATGATAAGTAGAATATAAGCCTCTAGCAGCAAAACTGGAATATAAACAGTTGTAAAATCAATGCGCACTAATCTTAGAGCCAAATATACAATACTCTCACTACTAGAATTCTACCATAGTCTAAGGCACCTGGCTATGCATAAATAAACCACTAACACTGTTTATAGAAAAAAATGCAGTAATAAATGACTACATGAGCCTCATATCTGGCAGTTGTCCGCAGTTTTGCCATAACTGCAAATGAAACTGCAAGGCTGAGGCCCCAGACAAGGTTCAAAATACAAACCGCTACCTTTTAAAAGTAATTCTTTTTAAGGAGATAAACATAAAGTATAACGTATAAATGATGTTAAGATCTTGCAGTAATTCATAATCTTCCCACAACTGTAAATAGAACTACAAGACTAAGGTCCCAGAACAAACTACAGAAATATAAACAGATAACATTTTTAGCTAAAACAGAAAAAGGAAGAAAAGTACAAAATGTATCACCATACAGGTCACTCACTATAAGTACAACTTAAAATATTTAAGCAGAACTGAAACTAAAAGCTTTTTTCTTTACTTTTTGATGAAAAGCTTTTTTCTAACAGGTCAGGGTTTTCCACACCTCTCTGAGTCATGCATAAGAGGCCCTGGGTGGGTGTAGCTCTTTGATGGATATAGCAGGCTTGATAGAGAGGGATCCAGTCAAATAAAGCAAATATTAAAGCTCTACTCCTAGGACTTGGAGCTACAGGTCAATTACCCCAGGTCTCACTGGGAAGTGGGGGAGACACACTGGAATGATAAAGGAAATCCTTTTTCTGTAGGCTGTATATTTGTAAACACTACACATGTTTTTCAAACGCTTTATTTTTTTACTGCTTTTTTGATACTGAACTCCTTATGAGGTTTGCATTTGTGCTCTGCTCAGGTATTCTGAAATGTAAATCGTCCTTCTCTTTTAACTATTTTTTAACTCTCAGGTTGAAATGGGCCTATTTTGGATCAGTCCATTAGTCTGAGTGACAAACATAAATAAATAAAATAAACTTCTACAGATAACTGCATGCTTTGTTGTACTAGCCCAATATCTATTTAATAAGCTCTGGTCAAAAGTGATCATCTCAGCTCAAAATGCAGAACAAATAACTAGTGTGTATCAAACCAGGTTATGGCTATTGTGACATCCCCACTTTGGGCCAGAAATCAAGGAGCCAGAATCCTCACCACTGACACTGGAGAGAAATGTTCACTTGGAATACAAATGGATACACTCAGTATTTCTAGACACAACTCTCTGCATCAAGCACAATTTCCTGTACTAGCACACAGGGAACACACTCAGCCCAAGGTCTGGGTTTTTCTATATGTTTCTTCCCAGGTCTCCAGTAAGGATCCCCACTGACACAGCTGTACAGTTAAGTCCTCAGATGAGTATCCAAGACAAGTCCTCCAACACCCTTTCTGTGAAATCAGTGCTTCATGCCCCAGCTCCAAGTAGCAGACACCCACACACTTTGAGATTTGATTTTCACATACACACACATTCCTGGGAAGGCTGGCACAGATTTACTAGCTATGTCCCATTTTGCCCAGACTACAAGGTAGTTACACCACCACCAGACACTCTAAAACCAGCTACTGTAAGGCTTTTGCAAAGGTACCCAATTATACTGAGTGAAATTAATATTAATATAAATGGTAATGTTGACCAAAAAGTCCGGCTTTTAGGAGTGGCCACAGTGTCACCACAAGAAATAAGTACTCTCAAAGGTTAAAATATTATTTAAAGGACCAGTCACAATGAAAAGTTTAAATATATTTATTTATTTACCTTTGTTAACTGGGTAGTGTCCAACTGGGTTGGAAAACCGTTTTCAGCAGAGACCCAGGTAGAAAAGCTCCATAACAGAACACATTAGTTAAAGTACAAGTATTTAGCAACAAATATGTCAAAAATGCATGTTCTATGTTCACACAAGGAATACAAGGTATAGCAGAGTTTTTACATAGTATGCAAAATAGGTCAGGTAAAAATTAGTTATATAATTATACAATCTTGACAAAGATTAATGATTTAATAATAAAAAATGAAAGTACATAAAAATACAAAATATCTAATTATAATAAACACCAGAGTTTCAATCACAGGAAATATTAAAAATAAAACAGCTGAAAAGATTCACAAAGTTACAGAAAAACAGCACTTAACTATTCTTTCTATATTTTCCTGACTGATCTAGAGAATTAATGTTCCTACTTACTTTATAAAGCAAGGCAAGATGAAGTAGGTGATGAATTCTTCTATGTCAGGTTCCAAGAAACAGACTGCCTTTAGACTTCTGTCTCACCTAATATTAAAGTATTGCTTCTGTGCAGAATGACATCACATACATCTGGTCATCTGACTTCTAGTTTCCATGCAATCCTCCATTGCTAGAAACTGCCAGGATTTAGCACTTACATGTCAATGATACTCACACAAGAGCATTGCTCAGATCTGGTGCAGCTTCTGGAAGTCATAAAACAATTATAAGCTTCTATTCTTTCTACAGAGACTAACAAACCATGCTTCTTACAGACATTGTGTCTCTGGCTTCATTCAAAACTGTGAGTTAACATCTTTATGGATTAGCCTCAGTAATTTTAATTTCTTACTATTTACAAAGTTAGCTGGAGCTGAGTTTAACCTCTTACCTTCTAGTATCCTCTGTTAACACACACACACACACACACACACACACACACACACACACACACACACACACACACACACACATATTTTGATTCAGCAGTTACAATACAGTCAGAACCCACTGTTGGGGCATTTTAACACAATCAGCTTTACAAATAATCCATTTTCAGCACAAGCATCTGTACAAATCAGTTTGATATTTAAATAACATATAATTCTTTACTAAATTCCAGCTAGCTGTGCTAGCATATGTTACACATCCACTGCCCTACTTCTCCTGGCATAGTTGGGAATACCTCACATCATCACAGCTATGTTAACTTAAGAGTGAAACTATGACTTAACTACCTTAAGTGCTAGATCTTGATACAAGTTTGATTTAACAACAACCTGTGTTACTGTTCAATAATAAATGTGCAACATTTATCTTTAATATTCTTGCCAAGCTCAACATAGCATAGGTTCATAGGTTCAAGATGGGTACTAGGCTATCTGCCCGAAGGCATTTATAAGCCTAGCCAGAATGTGTTGGCTTTTGCCGCCCCCTTAGATTAGTTCCCTGTGCCTCTATCCAGCAGAGCCACTGAAGTGATCCCCGAGGTAAACTTTCTGTTTCTGTGCATAGTGTGTCTGGAGCATGTTGACTCATGTTATAATAGTGGTATTATAGTGCAGTATACGGGGATACTGCACTCCTAAAGTATGATCTTTTGAAGTTAAACTGAGGTCCCACCTGCCTGATTTGGTGGGAGCTCTGATAGATGCTCAAAATTTTATAGCATTTAAAGTGAAAAAATGAACAATCCACAGTGTCCTGGCTGATTATCCCTAGTAACTATAAAGAAGATACTTTGTATCTCCTGAAAATAGGTCATAGGCTTAGTAAGATTAATACAATTAATGAAAAAAGTAAATGAAATTAGGTCAGAGTCATAGGCATTGCTGTTTATTGTTTTGACTAACTCACATCAAATCAAATCTATCTCTGTCTTTCATTTTCACTTATCTTAGAAGGGATAAAACCCAGGTATACTATCTAAGTCTCACAAAATGTCAATTTATGCCTTTACTTGGCTCTATAGGCACTGTCGATTGAACCCTAGCAACTTCATATTAGAAAACGAAGAATTAGTTATCCTTGGCTTCCAGGTTAGAACAGTGAATCTCAAGCAAATCTAATAATATTTATGATGTTCCTAACATCAGTGGCTGCCACTACATGGTGTCCATCCCTTACATGGGTGTAACCATACATTTTACTGGAGGATGATATGTCCACACAGTAGTTTGTGAAAATCAATGTATTCTATACCAAAAACTTAGCCATCAGTGGATTGATCAACTTAATCCAGAGTCATAAACCTCTCTTTAGAGTGAACTTGCATCATGTGTGTGTAAAACTTCCATTGATCAAGAGATCTTTCTGATTAAATGTTGGTCCCTATGGGAACTTTCTACCATTCAAGGCCAGTGAATGGAATTTGTACTCTTGTCACTCCGCACAAATCACTGTGTTCAAATCTGATGGTGGCACACAACAAACCAGGTACTATTTCTGATTCAGTGTAAAATATTGACCTTGCATTTACAATGGAAACCTGGCTGGAGGACAAGTATGGTACACATCTTATTGTAGTCTTTCTCCCAGGTATATCTATTATTGTATGCTCAAAACATGGTAGAAATAGTCTTGGGTGACTTGCCCTCATAGATCTGCACTTCACTCCAGGTTTCCAGCTGGTTCACTAGCACTTTTAAATATATCCTAGCTGCATGGATGAACTGGAGTTTTCTTGTTATTTGCTGTCAGTTCAGGAATATAATCTTGTTTGTATAAAAAAAAAGAGATTTCCTTGTAAGCTTACCGCACGCCTTTCTTAACTATTTAGTTGTTAGGGATTTCAGTATCTGAGCTAGCGATGACTCACTGACTCTTACAAATTAACTCTATTATGCAAGGATTCACATTTGCATGGCTGTTTCCAAGGTAACTCTTTGTAAAAGACATTTACTGAAATCAATTTACAGACTCAGCATGGTTACCTTTGACCTACTGGAAGACCTATCTTTTTCATGGGCTGGTTACTTTACTGAAGAGTTCTTCCTAGTAAAACCACCCAGTTCTGAAGGGTATAAGTAAATGAATTAAGAAAAATGGAACATTAGCAGTTCATAACAAGACTGTTAATAAGGTTCTGGATGATTCTGTCCCACTTTACTGGAGCAAGGTAGGCCTGGTATGATAGTGGTCTTCATCATATCTGAACTGATATGAGATGGTTACAACACAGATGGAGGTGGAAATCTCTGAAAGACACTGTGTTGTTTACCACTTAGAAGTCAAATATAAGAAAGCAACATTTTTGTCCAGGGAGACATCTGCCTTGTCAAGCCTACAGCAGTGCTCTTCTGTGTTATGGGTAGTTTACTCATTGAGAAGATGGTCACTACTAATTATTTACTTATTTATTTATTCTGTGAATAAATTTGACCTTATCAGATATGTAACTCAAAGTGTTTATGTGACTAGGGCAGTATGGTGATCTGAACAAGTAAGTTTCCTTGGTGTTGATTGAGTTCCAGTCTGTCAGCTTTTCAGAGGTCATGTTATTGATTCATTCCTTACACCTTAGATCCACAGTGTTTAGATGGCTTTCACTTTTTCTCAAACCACCTCTCTTTTGATAAGATTATTAATAAAGTTGTTGTGTGCAGCTTGAATCATTGTTAAAATGTCATATCTTATTTGTTTCTTTTGGGGAGTTGACACAGCACCAATATTGCCCTGTTAAGGACATTTAATGATCTCCAAGAAGAAAGAAAACAGAGCTGCTATTTAAACTTGGATCTCCTTGATTTCTTAGCTATTTTGGAAATAAGTATAGTATGTATCTTGATGGTTTGTGGACTTAACTGCCAGTTCTCCTCTCCTGTTCTCAGAAGGCTTACCTCTATACTTTTAGGATGCACACAGCGAGTGTTTTCTGTGATTATTTCCTCCCAAAAAGATATTCTGTGTATTTTGGGATTCTGCAGCATTTAACCTGGAGGCCATTGCTCTTTAGAATGCATATGATCCTCTTCAGTGACAGGATTTATGAGAGAAGTTTATATTATGATTAGTATGCGGATGACACTCTACTCTCTCGCCTATGTGTTCAAGAGCAGATGACTAGTCTCAATAAATTGTGCTCATGTTTGCAATCCATCTTATCCTAGACTCTTCAGAGTTCCCTTAAACTCAAGTATATAAAGAATGAGACACTACTGGTACATGATACTCTGAGTTGTTCTCTTTTTCTTGTGTTATTCTATTGACTTGTTTGGGGGTAATCAGCTGGAGACAGTTGCAGAGATGCAGAATCTTGCCGTGATCCTTCATGATGCACTGATATTTAAGGATGAGATATGAGCAGTCATGGAAATAACAGTTTTTGTATCTGGGAAATACTACTTGGATAAAACACCTTTTGATATCTGGGGAACTATCCACTGTGGTCAAAGATCTGATATCTGGCAACTTAGTTTACTGCAGTATTGTCTACCTTTTGCTAGCTAATACTATCCTTTCATGGCTTTATCTTTGGCAGAATTGCACAGTCCATTTAATTACTTGTATCTCTAAATATGATCATATTACTCATGATACAGAATATCCACTGCTTTCTGGCTGAATAGCATAAGGTTTTCTTTATGTATTTATTTACATGGTATTGATTCTAATGAGATTAGCCCTACATAAGATGGGTCCCTCATGTCTTAAAGAGTTTGTAGTTCCCTACTGGTCTATGACTGTTCTTTAGTAGCTGGATAGGAAATGTCTGCTATTTCTAGTGTGAGCTTAGAGAAATGTAACTTTCATTTACTTGTTTATCCACCTTTATCTTGCGGACTTAATCAGCCCTTCAGAATAGTTTGTGCGCCACCAATGGGTCCTTCAAAGTTTCTAGAAACTAGCGTGTTTATAAATGCTCTTTTTCCTGTCAAACTGCATTTCAGTTATCTGACTTTATATGCATTATAAAGATACTTTTGAATGAATTATCAGAAACAAAACAATGAACAAAAACTAAAGCCAATGAAATTAATTTTCGTAATGCGGGCACAGGTGGAAAATCTCTGACATAAAATATGAGGTGCTCCAAAAACATGCTCATAATGTTACTGTTTATCACATCATATACTACTGAAAGTGGTGATAGGTAGTTTTAATTATATTAGCAGATGCACATGATGACTGTACACCTCATGATAAACATGAGCATATCAAAAAACACATTTTTTAAACAATTTTGATACTTCATACCTGATGAGAATGGACAGACTACTGCCTCACACTATTGAGATCTTTACTGGACAGACTGATGTTTCTCTTAGATTTTATGTCAAGAAACTTGCATGTTTGGCTGGGTCTATATCAGCATATCGAATGCTGAAAATGTTGAAAATGCCGAATGTAATTTAATTGAACTGAAATGTTCGAAATCTCAAAAGAGCGAACTGATAGAACATCGATTTCTTTCCCAGGGAAAGAAATTGGTGTTCTGTGCAAAAAAAAATTCAGTACTTTAAACACTGACAGAAGTGGGGGCTTTGCCCCTCACACCCCCAATGTTGGGGGCTGTGCCCCCCACACCCCCCTACTTAAATATACTAACTCTGAGACCGCACCACAGTGGAGGAAATAGAAAACTCCGATGACGGCCTACCAATTTCTTTCCCTGGGAAAGAAATCAATGTTCCATCACTTTGCTCTTCTGAGATTTTGAACATTTCAGTTCGATTAAATTAAATTCAGCATTTTCAAAATTCGAAATGCTGATAGGAACCTGTTTGGCTAATGAAAGAAACTTATTATAGAATGCCTGACTTCTGTCATTCAACAACTTTAAAAAAAGATTCTTGTAATGCACTGGACTTTTAAAATCTCTGCCTGTGAGATATTCAAAGTACATTTTTTTAACCTGCCATATATTTAACCATTCCATTATTAACAACCTAGTGGTCACTTCTACAGAAGAAAAGCAGATTGTAGCATGCATACAGACTTTAAGAAATTATTGGCACATTACCATTCAGCTTCTGCCTTATTACAATCCCTTAAGGTACTATACCTGCACCAGGCTGTGGTCATACCAATCATTTCATGTTTTTTGGCATCACAAGAATGAGACTTAACACATTTGCAAAAAAAAAAAAATGCATTAACATTTAAGATCTTATCTCATGGAGTACATCTGTGTTGAGAGGTACATTGATCAGCAAATGAGAATAAAAGAATTTAGTGGCTGATTGACTCATTCCAGTAAGTTAATTAAAATGTCTAATCATGAAACCTGCCACCCAGATTATGTTTGCTAGGAAAAAACATGTGTTTCATGCTTCATTTAGGTCTTTGATGATGTGATCATGGAATTCCTGAGTAAAATGGCTTCCAGACATTGAGCTAACCTAAACAAATATGACCCAGACTATCTTACTATATAGATAGCAGCCTTTAAGCTTCTTACAAAATTTCCAGTCCCAATTTGAAGTAGAGAGCATACATCACATAGAATTATGTAGTTATCACAGTCAAGGTTCACAAATTTGTGTTAACTATCGAGTCCTACATCCCAGCATCTCCAACAAGAGTTTAATAATTTGAAAAGCAGGAGAGAGAAATTATGATCAGGTCAATGATCATAACCAGTTTGTAATGTACTTTGCACTCAAGGTGAATTGCTAGAATCTATTTGAAAAACCCATCAACAAATACTTATGATTGGAAAATGTTCATAATTATTTTAGTAAATGAAGCTTTAGCTCCTTTGATGTACTTCAGCTTACAGAGAGAGAAAAATGTGTAGGGGCATGAAATGTTTTATAGCATTGATACTGAGTAGACGTATCTGATCAACAAACATCTTTAAAATCTTTTAGACACTCAATGGTTCAGTTTTATTGTTCAGCAGCAGTAGTCAAATTGCTTCAGATGCTGTAGTTAGAGACCCAATGGTAACAGCTGTCGAATGTGCATAGCAAAGTTTATTACGTAGCTTTCTGACTTCAGAAAGGTGAATAACAAGCTTGCAGTTTTGCTCATTTCAGAATATAATCAGCTCTCTCCTTGTACTACACAAAACAACTAAAACAGCTCAATAAAACCATAAAAATGCCTTATTGAATTATTTTGCACCTTGGCTGTGTGTTATTTAGTAAAGATTGAAAAAATTGACACAAAATCTCTCAATTTATATACATCAACAAACATTTTTACAATATATTCTCTAATTATCATTTGCCATTGCCCACACCCCTCATATATTTCACTCCGTACATACATTATCGCTATCATTACTTCTATTAGTTCGGTTCTAAAGGCATAACTGGCCAACCATACTTTATAGGTCTCACCACAATTAATCTGTACTACATAATAACAGTACTCTTGTAGATATATTCTCCAGTCATGTATATGTCCTTTCTTTGACCAGGAAAATACCTTCTCCACCCACTAATCGTGCAAACAGAGAATGGGTAGGTGGGGTCATATTGTCCCTTCTTTGAGCAATAGCTTTTTAACAGGAAAATTTGGACAGCTGTCCCATTTTGCCAAATAATTCATAATAAGCATGGCTAGTATATCTGCACTATGTATCAAGCATGACATTTAAACAGCATCAACCACAGACATCAGCTCATAAGGAGTAATCAGAGTTGTATCACCCTGCTAAAAAACACACCTCCAAACAACACCGCCCCCCCATATTTTTAAAAAGTGTATTGTTCTTTTTCATACTCTCATCTCTAAAATTATCTGTTCCTCTACTTGCTTACAGTTATCTAGTTTTCATTTCTTGCAAATGATTTACATTTGTTGGCGAAAAGGTTACAATAATATTTAAATCAATCTCAAGAAATAAGTAAATCATGAACTATATTTTTCACAAGCAGGAAATCATAAGTGATTTGGGGCCAGATTCCTAAAGAGTTGCTATCAGTTGCTATGTAAGTCTGCTATGATTCCGAAAGACTTCCTCTCATTGTAAATGACTTACTTCAGTGTAAGGCCTAGCTATAAACAGGCTAACACTGGGGGCCATATTATAAAAGACCTGCTCTTAATGTAAGTTGTAACCTACACTGAGAGTAAGTCTTTTGGAATCAGGCCCCTTATCTTTCTTTACACAAAGAAAATCATAAGCAATTTAACCTTTTCTAAACATTAGTCCTTCACATACATTTTATATACATTGAGAGCCATTCTGTTAAGGGTCTATATTCCGAATTCAAACAAACTAAAACGAGAATATCCTTTCATTGACATATATGTGTCGAATTCACAGGTAAGCGAACGGTGACATCGACCAATTACACACAACACACTATTACAAACATTAGGAAGTGGAGGGGCTGTGCCCCCCACACCTTCCCCTCAACTAAATATACTAACTCCAAGATCGCACTACAGTGGGAAAAAGGGCATATTTACAACAACGGCCAACCAAATTTTTTCCTAGGAAAAAAAATCGATGGTGTAGCCGTTCGCTTACCTGTGAGTTTGACACATATGTGTCGATGAAAGGGTATTCGCGTTTTAGTTCATTCGAATACGTAATATAGACCCTCTGTTTATTCAGTCTGTATTTTCCTAACTGCATTTAAAACTCAGCATTAAGTAGGTTTCTCAGCATGTTAACAGATTACAAGGATTGAACAAGCATCTATAACATAAAATAAATCATCTTGTAAAAATTAATAGTAAAAGTGTTGTATGTTCAGGATCAAGAGCTTCACCTGTTTAAACAATTCTCTGAGTCTTTCCTTTCTTAATTTATTTACATTTATTTGTTATTTGTCATTTGCTAACCGGGAAAGTCCAACTAGATCATGAGGTAACCGTTTCCAATGGAGGCCCAGGGAGAAAAGCTGCAGATATATATGCTTAACAGAATGAAAAACTAGACAGACATAATAAAGTCATAACATTCAAGCACAAAATTTGAAAAACTACACATTAGTTTGTCAGAATAAAAACTCAAAAGACATAATAAAGTCATAGTGTTCAAGCATAAATTATATGCTGGTGTTCGCGGAACCCGTCTCCTGTGGGACTCTATACTTTCTCATCTGCCCTACCCAGCCTGCCCCCCCATTGAAAGGCTTGCAATGCTAAGGGACTGCTGACTGCAAATTAACTGAAACCAAACAGTCAAACTGTTTTTTGTCACCAGCAAGGAAACAAGGGACTCTATACTTTCTCATTCGCCCTACCCAGACTGCCCCCCCATTGAAAGGCTCGCAACACTAGGGGACTACTGACTGCAAATTAAATGAAACCAAACAATCAAACTTTTTTTTGTCACCAGCAAGGAAACAAGGGACACTATACTTTCTTGCCTGCCCTACCCAGCCTGTCGCCCCCCCATTCAAAGGCTCGCAATGCTAGGGGACTACTGACTGCAAATTAACTGAAACCAAACAGTCAAACTGTATTTTTGTCACCAACAAGGAAACAAGGGACTCTATACTTTCTTGTCCGCCCTACCCAGCCTGATTGAAAGTTAGCTCTAGCAAACCGCTCCGGGGGTCTGCAGCACTGGCAGAAATACATAAGCTATATATCCCAATTACTCCTGTAACTAAGCAAGTAATTTTACCTTTGGCAAAACTGTGCATAGCTAGTCTGCACTGGAAAGAGCTAATAGATTGGCTCTGTAGCCTCGGGGTCTGCTTGGGCCCTGCTCCATTCACCTCGCTTCACTCGGCTCACTCCGCTCCCCTACTCTGCCCCCAAATCACACCCACCCCCACTACTTCTACATTTATTCTAACCCCAAATCACCTGACCAATCCCTACAGCCAATCAACTGCAATCTTCCCAAATCCCACCCCTGATTAACTCTCATCCAATTAACACTACTTTCATCCAAAGATGACATGACACAAACCATGCTGTTCTTACTTACATATCTCCTACTAATCCTCACCACGCTAACCTACACTACAGCCTCACACACATACATACCACTGCCCCACAACACTTACCATATAACACATACCTTCACACCTACAAAAACCCACATAAGCTTCCCAATATCCCCCTCTTTATTTAATAACAACGCAACATTACTTATACACAAGTACTTTCCACTATCTTACACTAAAAAAATATCATGCAAACTCCACATAGACATTTTACAAACAATCAGACTTCATCTATTATTAAAGAAATACCTCCTTACCTCTGGAGATATTCACCCAAATCCAGGGCCAGGCAACATTATACCCCCAAACAAATACACTGCAGATCTACTTATCATTAACCTTAACTCTCGCAGTACATCAAACAAACTCCCTCACTTACATGCATTCATAACTCACTACTCCCCTGACATTCTAACTATAACAGAGACCTGGCTAAAATCCAGCACACAGAATGAGGAAATTCTCCCTCCAGGATATAATATCCTAAGACTAGACAGGATGGGAAAGCAGGGAGGGGGCATTGCAATTGTCTATAAAAATACACTTACTATACAACCTCTACTAACTCCTCTACCAAAATGTAATACTGCTGAGATTGTAGGCTCTGTGCTACTCCTAAACAAGAAAAAGAGTATCAATATTCTTTGTGCGTATATTCCTCGAGGTAATAACTCTCCAATAATTGAGGAAATTCTTCAATGAGTAAAAGACAACCTCCCACAAGAGACTATTCTACTAGGAGACCTAAACACTAATTGGCTAGCCTGCAATTCTAAAAACCCCACTAACTACATCAACCTGTACAGATTCTCAAGAACCTACTAGAGTAGATAAAAAGTCCCAAAAGGAATCTATACTAGACTGGACATTAGTAAACTACCCAGAACAAAATTACCCAGCAGGTTGTCTGCGAGATGGACTGAGCGACCACCTGTCAACTTTCCTCCCACGAAAACATGTTAACATACCCAAACCTACAGTCTATAGACAAGTCAGAATTTATTGCAATGCTAACCCTCTAGATCTCAACACTACATTAGAAAAATGTAACTGGGAACCACTACGCACCCCTGACTTTGACCAAGCAGTGGACTATTTTAATAGTACTCTTACTAAGATCCTTGATTTAGTAGCCCCCATAAGAACAATTAGAGCTAAATTTCACTATGCTCCATGGCTTAGTAAGTCCACTAGCTCCCTATTAAAATCCAGAGATAAGGCATGGAAAATCTGGAAAAAAGACAACTCATGTCTTTCCAACCAAAACTATCAACACCTTAGGAATCAGGTCAAACAACAAACAAGACTTGATAAACAGAACTACTATTTAAGTATCCAAAGCAAACACAACACAAGTATCCAAAGCAACAACCCTCAAAAGTTGTGGCATGCAATTAACTCCCTACTAAAACCTGATAAAGCCACCACACCAGCTCCCACCTCAACTTCCACAAATACAGATAGCGATATAGCCTCCAAATTCAACCATCACTTTACTGAATCCATTAAATCTTTATCTACTCAACTATCCAAAAATAGCTACTCATCCATGCCAACAGCTCCTAACAACACAGCTCCCTTTACTTTCTCACCTGTCCCAACCTCTGCAATAAAAAAACACTTCTTAAAACTTAAACCCACTACTCTTGCAGCAGATGGTTTACCAGTAAATTTCCTAAAAATGGCTGCCGACTCCATATCCTACCCAGTCTCAATCCTTATCAACCACTCTATATAGGAATCCTATATCCATCAACTATGGAAAATCTCCAACATTATTCCCCTTCACAAGGGTGGAAAATCCTATGATTTCTCAAACTACTGCCCTATTGCCATTCTGTCTCCTTTATCAAAGATACTAGAGAAATGCATACACTCTCAGGTCATGCATTTCCTAAATTCAAATAATCTTCTCTCCTCTACACAACATGGCTTCTGCCCACACCACAGCACAACCACAACCCTTCTCTCCTTCACAAACCTGGTTAACAGCATAGAAATAACAACAGATTTGTATCTGCTATATTCCTGGACCTCTCCAAAGCATTTGACATGGTATCTCACTCCATAATAATAGATACTCTAACCTCTTTAGCCTTTGCCCCTGACACTATTGCTTGGTTTAAAAACTATCTATCAGACTGACAACAAGCTGTCCAGTGGCAAGGTGTTTTATCACCTTTACTCCCAACCACCACTGGTGTACCTCAAGGTTCCATACTGGGTCCGCTGCTCTTTTCTATCTTCACCAATAACCTACATACCTCCACCCTGCAGACCTCACTCATACAGTAGGCAGATGTTTCCACCCTAATCTGCTCAGCCCCATCTCTTACCGCCCTACAGCACCTCACCCAGGAATCTTTTGCCTCATTAGAAAGGTGGATCACAAATATTCAACTTATTTTAAATCCCAAAAAAACTAAATTACTTCTATTTATGCCAAACAAATCAAAAACCTCTCCACTCTCCTTCTCTATCTCCTCCAGTAATCGTACTGTCATTTCACCCTCTATCCACCCCAAGCTCCTTCGCATCAAAATAGATAACAACCTCCACTTTGACATCCATATCTCTCAAACTATAAAAAAGGTACACAAAAAAATGGGTTCCCTATACAGACATAAAAACGTTCTATTAGATCAGGCTCAGGTCACCCTAGCTCAAACCCACCTTCTTTCCACACTAATGTATGCAGCACCAATTCTCACTTTTGTTAGGAGATCTGACCTAGACAAACTTGAATCTTGTTATAACAAAATCGCCAAGTTTGCTAATAATTCCCAGTTTAGAACCCATCACTGCATATCTCTTAGGCAACTTCAGTGGCTTTAGCTCCCACAGCTACTAATCTATCACCAACTTGTCATAGCATACAACAACCTAAAACAACCTGAGAAAACTCCCACTCTAAGCCAATTACTGACTAACTACACACCAAATAGTCCACTCCGCTCTGCCAACAAATCACTGCTCTCTATCACCTCAGCTAACAAAACAGCAGACAAAGATCTATTTTCACACAGTATAGCAAAAACTTGGAATAATCTCCCACCATCCATGACTTCTGCATCAAATACCACACAATTCAAAAACTCCCTTAAGGCCCATCTTATATGTTCTTGGCTCTGTCCATGTGTCACATAGTCCTAAAATCTGTTACCTCCACACTTTCTCTTTTTTTTCTCATAGTTCATACCCTCAGTAAGCATGGTTGTTACAAATGGTATCCCTTGACAAGCAGGAACTTGTAATCTCTGTCTGTTTTTTACAACAAACAGAATGTACATATGTAAATATTGCTGATTGAAATTACTGTTTTCTTTTCTCACTAGATACTACTAGTATAACAATGTTTTTTACACTATGTATAATATCATTATTGTTGTTATTTGTTGTTTTTAATTAAGTGGAGCTTTTCTCCCCAGGCCTCCTCTGTAAATGGACCTCGTCCAGTCGGACCATCCCGGTTAACTGATGTAAAATAAATAAATAAAAATAAAATAAATATGGAAAGTCTGATAATAGGAAGATGCAACATTATTTACATAATAGATGATTATCATAATGATTATTAATACTGTAGAGGTCACCAAATATGGTCACAAATTATATTGGTGAAGACGTAGGAAGGTATGAGTAAAGAAGGGTAGGGTGTAATGATCCCCATTTGAATGACATTTCTATGTATTCCAAACCTTTACATCTGTTCAATCAACATACTAAACTAATAATGCTACATACTTAAGTTTTATTCAACATTCATGCCTGTTCATGCGCTTTACCTGTCAAGCAATTCATTTATTTTTGTTTATTTATTTTACATTTGTTGACTGGGATAGTCCGACTGGATGCATGTCCATTTTCAGCGGAGGCCCGGGGAGAAAAGCTCCAAGGGTAAGCAGATACAGCATTACATAATACCAGCATTACATATTACAAACAGACTATTTACAGAGATTACATAAGTAAGCAAGTTAAACAAGTTCCACAGATTACAGTTAGTCCTGAGCACAAGTCAGGATTAAATTAATTTACACAGTAAACTGGTTAACAGATTTTTACACATTCGAGTTAGCCAGGCTTGATACATTGACATAGCCAGTTAAGTGACAAATGTAGTTTGAGTCTAGTTTTATATTGACCTAAGGTGGAAAATAAGGTAATATCAGCTGGAAGAGAGTTCCAGGATCTACTTACAGAGTTTGCAAAGAGAGAATCACCGGCTGTGTTATTAATTTTGCTAGTCTGAATTAGTAGTTTGTTAGAGGATCGAAGCGGTCTAGGATTGTTATAGGGGGTGATAATATTTTTAAGTGCAGGAGTATTGTCCAGATTATAGAGGATTTTATAGGCCATAATCAGTTTGTTATACTGGATTAGGCTAGGTAGTTCAAGCCAACCAAGCTGATTTAGATTGATGCAATGATGTGTCCTAAAAGGCAGCCCAGTGGCAAACCTGGCAATGTGGTTGTAGCAAATTGAGAGTTTGTTAAGGACAGTCTTGTTCAAATTCGAGAGTAGAGGGGGATGCATACAGAAGGGTTGAAAGAAGGTGAGAGCGAGCTATGGCAATTTTAGCTGGAGGGGTTAGGAAGGCTTTTATTCTGTAAAGTGACCCTAGTTTTTATTGATGGTTTTGATAGTTTGGTTAACATGTAGGTCAAATTTGAGATTATTGTCTATGATGACACCTAATAGTTTTGTAGATGGGTCAGGGTTAGATTATTGTGCCATCATTTGATTTTATGGTAAAGGTGAAAGCGGTAGACCTATGTGTTGGTGAAAATAACAGCATTTTAGTTTTTTTGGGATTTAGGATCAGACGATGTTCAGAAAGCCAGTTTTCTATTGTATTAAAGGTGGTCTGGGTAGCTGACCATAACTCTACTGGAGATGTGGCTGAGCAAATCAGAGTAGAGTCATCAGCATATTGGATACAGCTGACTTTTGGGATGACAGTATAAAGGTCGTTAATGAAGATGGAGAACAGCAAGGGCCCTAGTATAGAGCCTTGTGGTACTCCAAGGGTGTTAGGTAGAAGGTTAGAGAGTTTGTTCTGCCAGAGGACAGCCTGCTATCGACAATTCAGGTAGGATTGAAACCATTGGAGAGCTCCAGTATCTAGACAGAATGTTTGCAGGGTGTGGATTAAAAGTTGGTGATCAACCATATCGAATGCCTTGGAAAGATCCAAAAAGAGGGCTGAGGATATATAATTATTGTTGCGATTATGGTTTATGGTGTTAGTAAAGGCTAGGAGGGCTGAAGTAGTGCTGTGATGAGGACGGAAGCCATGCTGAGTGTCTGTGAGTCATTGAAACAAGCACTGATATTTTTAGCCATCCTATGTCAATTTAGACTGCATTATTTGGATGAGTTGTGTTGCACATTGATCTGTATCAAATCCCCAGAAACGGGTGTAGTTACCCTTCCCATTAAACCATAACATTAAGCAGCAACAGACCAAATGAAGTACGCACTCAAAGTATTATAGTTAACATATGAAAGTCACTAATTATACTTATTGTGATTAAAGCTAAACATACAAACATATGTCTTCAGTGACATATTTACAATAGGCCTTTATATTGCATCTGTCTTCACTGTTCATACTGAACTGTAGCAATGACATTACATGACATTTCATAATGTTAACAAAACTAAAGAAAATATATAGATGTCTTTGTTTAAAAAATAACTTTTGGGATACAGTATTCAGTATTAGGTCTCATGTTGCTAACATATGAATTTAATTAAGTATAATTAACATGAAACAACACTAGTTTGTAACAACATAGCTTCATTAAAATATTTACATTAGGTGTGCAGCAGTTTTGATACACATCAAACTGTTAACTAACAATTTGAAAGCTGTCATATTCAGGCCATTTTTATCCATCATATTTATTTGTTAAAACTTTCAGTAGCTTGCGTGGGATTCACAGAGGAGTGCTATATGGTTGTGCAGGGCTAATATTCAGGAGTTCACTGCATAAGGCAGCTTACAGCTGACAAGACTGGCTACTAATTTGTGCTGCATTGTGTAGTATTTCTCTATGAATCCCAGCACTTATTTTTAGAAAACATATACCCAGCAGTCTACAGTTTTATACAATTATGTAGAACTTTCCAGTCTAACCAGCATTTTGCTCCTTTAATGGAAGTCAGATCTGAGCTTTCCTCCCATTCACCCTCTGTTTCTCCTGAAGAATCAACATATGTTAGTTCAACAGTCTCTTGTAGTTTTTTTTTACCTGATTTCAGCAACTTTTGCTCTATGTTCTTTTTCATAACAAATTAAAAATTCTATCAGAATTGGTCTTAGTTTTCCATAGTGGCAAATGTTTCACCTGTTCTGTTCTCAAGGAATCCTATTCAAAGCCTCTTGACTCTGCCATCTTGTTTTTTACATATGCCATTAAGTCCATTTTTCCCTCAATCTTCAAAGCATAATGCAGCCTTAAATGTTTTTTTCTCACTGTGTCTTCAATTCCAGTTAAATGATGCCCCATCTGCTCAAGTTGATTTGCTGTCTCAATTGCTATTTGGCTGCTTAATTGGCTTCTCACTGTTGATGCTTATAGTCTGATTTAGAAGTTGTAGCCATCACTAAGCCTTTCAATGATGCATCAAACAATCCAGACACGTGCAGCAGTTCACTCTGTATGGCTTCCAAACCATTCTCCACCTCATCAACATTCAGCCTTAGGACTTACTTAAGCTCTCTGCTGGTGGAACATGAAACATCATGAGTGCCCCAGTACAGTTTGGGATGACTTCTGTTTCAGAATATTCAGATTCTACCACACAAGCCAAATCTTTCCACACCAACAAATAGTCAATTATTTTACTCATGGACCCACCAAAATTGCAGTGAATAAGCTATTTTAATTTGAGAAATTAGGGGGTTATATTTCTCAGTTCATGGGGATAATTCGGGAGGTGGGGTGTTTGCTTTACACATGTGCAGCAGTTGAGTCTCACTTCAAGGGATAATATTAGGCTTACAATGGCTTGCAAGGGCACTTAGCTTAGTAGGAACCTATGAAAGCACGTGACTTTAACAATTACTGTACACGCATTTTCCATGCCACCTGTTTTGAACTTTGGTATCTTATCTAATGAAGGGCAGTGCCCCATATTTGCAAGATTATAAGCTGGGGTAGTAATCAAAATTTTATTTTAGGATATTATTGGGAATATTTGAACACATTTTCCAGAAAAAGGCAGTCGTGTTTCTTTTAGGTGTGTTGATAACAAACTTAACAGATTTTCTTTTGAATTATTTGAAGTCTTGATGTTAATGGATGAATTTGCTAAAGTAAACAGTAGTCATATTTCAGAACTGCTATAAAACATGAATATAGAATTAAAAGCTAAATTAAAAATACAGTAGTAACAACAGGGAAAAACAGTGATGGAGGACAATGCATTAAATGCAGCAGCCGCATAACATGATACATATGTAATGACTAATCTGGACTGCTAACATTTTTATTTATATATAAAGATATGGTTTGTGAGTGCAATATGGTGGCTTAGTGACTGCTTCACAATAGTGTAGTTATTTCAGCAAGTTGGTTTAGTGATAAACTTTATCCTGCACAACTACAGGGGCTTAAATCCCCATTAGAAAAAAATATGCAACAAAAACTGTTCATTCTCTGCATTCTGTTTGCAAAGATTTCCTTCCAGATGGGCCTGCATTCCTTGTTTAGCAAATAATAAAAGATTTTTAGTGCTCCAGAAAAGTAATACTTGTCTGGGTCAGAGACTCCTTGGCCATGTTTATTCTTAGGCGGTATGAGGGCTCTCCATGAGATTCTGTGGTGTTTGTTTTGCCAACTAAAGGTGGAAATGTGTTTGGTTAGATTTCTCTACTAGATACAGGGTGTGAGGAAGCATAAACATTGTAATAGCATTCAACTGCTCTTGGAAATCTAATAGCAAATCTTACCACTGTGAAAAAAATTCATGCAGGTTATAAAGAGCTGTTCATATCCCTTCTGGATGGAAGACTGGATGGATGAAGATACAAGAATTCCAGGATGTTTTATATGGTCTTGTAGGTTCAAAAAAGGTGGCTCTTCTGGAATAGTGGCAGAAATGCATAATTTACTGATAAAGTCACAATCTTAGAGTAGTTCAGCTTATATCCTAATAGCTTATTTACATTAATTTTTACAAAGAGGAACACAAGTTAGGAGTCAGGTTCTTTCACATAACTCAATAGATTGTCAGTAAAGATGGATAAGGTGCATCTGTTAGTATGCAGATAATATCCTATTTCCACTTGCTTTCTTAGTTTGCATGCAAAAAATTCTAAGTGTTAAGTAAAATGGAGTAGAGAAAGGGGGTACCTCAGTCTAGTACCTCTAGAGTTACTATAGGTAAGGGAAAGAAGACCATTAAGCTTGATTCTGGTTCAGGTGCCTTGATTTAATACTTTAAGCAAAATTATAAACTCTTTGAGGAAGTCAAATCTTCTTTAAATGGAATCCATAATTGCCAGTTTACCCGAGTGAATGCTTTTTCAGCTTCAAAACTCAGGACTAAAATGGGGTTAGACTTTTGTTGCACATCATTATTTAGCAGTAATGTTTTTAAAATATTATCAAATATTTGACAACCCTTTATAAAGCATGTCTGATATGGAAGCCATTCACTCATTCTATGTGCTAATATCAGAATGAACAGTTTATAATCTGCATTAAGTACTGAGATTACGTGGTAATATGATGGGGTCTCAGAGTCCTTCACTGGTTTTAGGATCAATGAAATCATGATTTCTTGCCAGCGTTTTGGGCACCCTACCTCTGTAAGTACCAAGCTTGCAAGATTCAGGAAACCCTTCCAGAACTGGGGTCCCAATTTCAATAATAAATCTAAAGCCAGTATGTTAATGCTTGAAGCTTTGACTTTTTGACCTCTTTTAGTGCTAAGGTCAACTCCTCTTTCATGACAGGGATAAAGAGATGTTAATTCTGAGATATTGACTGTTGAGGTAGTCTTATCCTCTTAAGGAATTAATCTAGTTTTTCCTCAGATTGTGTATCTCCAGGGTTCTCTTTATAAAGAATATTGTAAAATGCACAGAAAACATAAAGAATTTGGATAAGGAAGTTTACTATGACATCTTTATCTGGTTATGACCAGACTTCTAGATTTTTGAACTCTAAGGCAGCCTGCTAAGGCTTTCACTGCTCTCATCTTCATAGCTCTCTGTATGTTCCATGCTTGTGTTTCAAATATGTATTCTACCTGTGACTGCAACTATACCAGTATCACTGACATATCATCACTTAATATTAGAGTCACCCTCTTCATGGTTTGTATTCTACTTTCCAGTTCTAATATTAATGCCTTTTGATAGTTTTTCTGTTGCTCAATATATCTGAATATGTTCCTTGCTAACTGTTCCCTCATGCTATCCCAAAACTGTAGGAACCAGATTCTACTAGTCAAAATGGATGGTTAGCTTCTATATATCACTATTATAGCCAGTCCCAGAAAGTTAACTTTTTAGTGAAAGCAAAGTCTATTTTCTTCATTTTTTAACCTGCTTCCCCTTAACACAATTTTACAACAGAGAGAGGCATGATTTGATAATATTCCAGGTAATAGACAGGGTCCTGAAATAGATATCTGCTCTCTTTTAAGATTAGCATTGTATCTATTTCAGTGAGGAACGGGTATCTATACGAGTAACATGAAATTTGTAATTCCCTGTGTTGGGGGTTATTTCCTATTATATCCTCAAAACCTATGATTGAGAAATATCTATGCAAAAATCACCCTAATCCGGGTAGAGTGGTTAACTTTGGTCATGACTGCACTTTTTCACTTGAAAAGTTTGTGTTCCAGACCCCTGCAAACATCATGCATCCATCTCTAAAAGCCATCAGGTCCGTACACTAAGGTGACATCTTGCAACTGTTGTGCCTGAGGATATATAAATGATGATTAAGGTATTTTTAGAGGACTCAACCAGTCCTTGCAGACTACAGATCATCCTGCAGGGTTGCTTGCTTCCTCTTTCTTGTGAAATGGAATCCCTTGCTTCATTAGTATTTATACCCGTCCCCCACCCCCATTTACCCTACAGATTGGATGACCCGCAGACATAATAAAGTCTATGTTCTATGATCATCCTTGGAGAGGTGTGTCTCCTTACAAATATCCAAGGGATTATGGCTGAAATAGGCCATCACCTTCTTACATGTCTTAGGTGCTTTCAAGCCATTGTCATTCAAAGATATGCATAAATAAGTTAACCATTTTAAATGCTAGATGTAGAACTCTATGTGAGTGGTACAAAACCTTCATTGTACAATAGTTAAGACTCAGAGGCAGATACAGTTTTTTGGCTTGATAACATACAACTTTTCAAAATTATTTATATACCAAAATAAGAAAAATATATTCACATGTTATATATACAGTTTCTTGTACTTTCCACAGGGGTAGCTAGATGCCTGTGCTAGGAAGATAGCTTAGTAAAAGCGGTAACTGTAATCCTATTTACTGTTCCAATACAGATGGTAAGTTAAACAAATCTATAATTCTTAGCAGTCCCATCAACTCCTTCCCCAAGTCTTTGACTAACTTTGGCACCCTCTGTAACTTACATCATTTTAAATAAGCATAGCCCTTGTTTAAAATCTCAATAGCATTTTTATAGTGCTAATAACAAATAACATGTATCATCTTCTAGGAAAATGCTGCTAAATAGATTTCTGTATAAAAGAAGAATGTAATATCTGGACACATTTCTTTCTTTGCTCTATTCTTTATTTAAAAACAGGAAACAGATCTGGAATGCCTTTGTTGTTTTGGACTGGCTCCTCTTTTTTGTTTCCCTCAGTGCCTTGCCTAAATCCAACCCCTCAGAGGGACACCAGCTTTGCTTACCATGGCTTGCAGGCTAAACTTGGCTTGTTCAGGATCCATGAAAGTTACTGTCTATGATGGTAGTACCAGCTTATACAGTGCTGGGTAGAGAAGCCTAAACTTAAAGCCCAGTTATTTAGCCAGTTGAATAGCTGGGAGAAAAGCATTATACTGGCCCTCATTTTTGAGTAATAGTCATTACCACACCAGACTCTGAAGCCTCCAGCTTAATAGCTTTCCATGGGGTCCAGAGAGCACTTCTAATTATTTATTTCTTTCAACTTGAAAGAAGCTAACATGACAAGGATAGGATGAGGTCTCATCTTTCTCATTGTCAACACAAGAAAGATGCAATGACCACATTCTATGTGCATTTTTTTAATGGAATATCTGCCAGTCCAAGATCCTTGCCCTCACAGAAGTGATGCAATTATTCCATTCTGCTCTTTCTGCTACCCTGGTAAAGCACAGGTTTTTTAACCTAGCATGATCCACCAAATCTTGGCACTTTAACTCAAGCGCTTCGATCTTTGATTCTCTGGCTACCTCTCTGTGTCAATGATTGCAGAAATCATGTAATTTCTTGTAGCTGGTCTGAATGGACTGTTAGGGAGCTTTCCACCTCTTGAAACTGGGCATCATTCTGGTTTAATAAATCCATCAGTTGTTGATATACTGCCTTGCGCTTTGTGTTGTGATCTCCTCTTCTGTGATCTCACTGGACATGTTGGCTTGACTAAGAGCTCCAATGGTTCTACAGATTTGTTTCCAGGCCAATAACACTGTTGTCCCTTTTTTTCATTCAAGCTGGACCTTGGGTTCTTCAACAATAATTGAGGGGGTTGTAGCAATAGAAATGAAAGAACCAGGCCAAACTTCTGTTTTCTGTGGGAGAAAACTTAGCAGACAGTCAAGAGCTGATGGAATTTGTTTGATTTCAGCTACCTATCCAGACTGTATTCCCCACAACAATATGGTTTTAGCAAAGGGATATCGTGACATAAATTTGATAAACTTGTCTGAGAAATGCACTGAAACTGTAGATAATGGCTACATAGTGTATACAGTATACCTGAATCTGGCCAAGGCCTCTGGCACTATTCCTCATATAGATATTGTAAATAAGGTTGTAGGTCTAAATGTAGACCCTTATGTTGTAAGGTGGACAGCAAAGTGGCTTACAGGAAGAACCCATTAAGGTAGCAGATACAACTCGAGAACGTAAAAAACTGTAACTAATGCCATTCCTTAGTCTTGGGAGCCCTTCTATTCTGCATCTACATCTCAGTTCTCCAAATCATTAAACCAGTCATATGTCTAACTAAATTTGCTGATGACTGCATGATGGGTGTTGTCATTCATTCAGCTTTCAACATGGTATTACAGAAACAAGAGCTAAACCATACAAATTAGTGTTTTATTAGAAATGGGCTTAAATAAATGTAACAAAGTGTAGCATTGTTACTTTGGTAGCCAAACATCAGAAAGAGCTTACAGTATAGACAGCACCTCATTTAAGACTGTTATGGTCATCAGAGATTTCAGCACCTTCACAGGCATCTCCCTGCACTTTGGCATCCACATATCAGTAATAGTCTAGACATTCTTCTCTCTAGCCCGATTAGTAAGTAAAGGTATCTCATCCAGGTGAAAAGCAGTGATCAAACCAGTTACAGAATATAATGCAAATTTTATTATGTAGCTATCAAAATACTGTACATTAGACACCTAGAAAGACCTCAGAGGCCTCTAACGAAATACATCACTAGAGTAAAGACCCTCAACTACCAAAATGGGCCTGAAGCTTTGTTCCTATACTCTGTCTCTTAAGACATCTACTCTGTGATTTACTTTGAGCATTCCTCAGCCTTCCTTGATCTCCTATACCTCCACAAAACAAATGAGTCCACAAATACTAAAACTTAAGACTTGGATCTCCATAAACAAATAAGACACATAAACAAATAATCAAATAAGACACACTGGAAAGGGAAGATTTATTGCTCATCACATCCCCAACCTATAAAGTAATTTTCATGGCATACAGAACAGGTGATATCCTTGCTTTCTTTAAAGCACTCATAAAATCATCCTAGGCTTGCTTTGTTTTGCCTTCTTGGAGACAGGAAATTTCCCATGAGGGTGGGTATTAGAAAAGTGATTATGGTCCATTGACTGATTATGCCTTGTAAACTCTCTGAATCTCTACAGATCAATAAATGAATCCACATTTATAAGATGCAGCAAACAACATTGTGCAGTAACCAAGTTAAGGTATAAAATTTCAATAGTACCCTTACCAGAGCATGCTAAAGGCAAATTTGGAGAACCTAAAACCTTTCTTTTTTGAATGACAAATAAAACATGGTTTTGGCTTACTTAAAGTTAAGGCTAAAGCCATGATTGATGAATTGGTAAAAGGGTTTCATTAATAACATTAGAACTGCCTCATGATGTCCATATTGGCAAGTCATCAGCAGTGGTGGCCAGTGACTTCAAATCAAAGTGGGGCTGCAGGAGAAACCTGAATGGGTGGGGGCCAATGGGAAGGGGGTGTGGCCAACTAGAAAGGGGCAGAGCTATCCTCAAAACCACAACAACTGGAACTTTAGTTAAATACGCTGCCCTGGGTGCCAAACCGTCATTACAAGAGTCCAATCAAGACAAAATGAAGTGTAGAAGAAAAAATATTTAAATGCATTAGCTACATGACAGCTTACTTAATATCTAGATGGAAACAAAAAGGTTGTGAGGCATGAAAAAATAAATTACTTTTTAAATACATTACTGGAATGCCAGTCAAAATCAAGTATTAAAAAAAAACAAACAGCACTTAATTCAAACCACTTCTCCTTGCAACTGCAGTTCTAATTATAATTTATATTCAGCTTTATAAAAGTACCAAGTAACATGCTGAAAATAGCAATCTCTGTGATACCCCCACTTGTAAAAATTTTTCTTATCCAAAAAAGACCTGCTGCCTGACAACTATCTACTTGTTTCATGGGGAAAACATGATCAAAGTAAAAAAATGAACAGCAAACAAGAAACAAGCTCAAGATAAATTGCTTAAAGGATTACTGCACAGATTATGGACCACACATGATAGATTGGCATTCTGTTTAGTTTACGGGTAAAGCCTGCAAAGATGACTGCAAGTCTCCAACAAATGTAATGAACTTCTGAAAATACTGTAATTCTGCCCTTTATTACAAATACTGTCATATGCATTTCAATACTTAAGGCTTATACGTTATCTAGTTATGTAAATATTCTCTGCATGGCAACAACAAAAATACTTTTTCAGTGTTGGTAATTCTTAACAGTATGCTTATTAAAGTTTACTTGCATCTTACAAACTCAGACAAGCTTACCTGATGGTCATTAAAGCATTGCTACTTAAACACAGAGCAACAGGGCACTGCAACTGCATGCATTTTCTGAATAATAAGCATAAATCAACAGTATACAAATATGACAGAAAACCAGAACAGATCACTACAGTTATTTATTGCAAACCCTCCACGTTTTCTTCCAAAATTGCTATTTTGCAGACAGATTATTAGGGGGAGAGGAACATTTTGAGCCAAATTGGGGACAGTTGAGAGGTTTGGGTATTTCTAATTCTATAAAGTGATTTATTTGCACATACCTCTCAACCTCTTAATGCAGAAAATCTGGACAAGGCCAAATATATTGGGGGAACATAAAACAGTACTAAAAATTGCTCTTGTGTAAACTTAGTTGATATAATAATAGGTCTTGCTTTAGCATGCATTTTTCTGAAAGTTATAAAGTCTGAAACTCAATGTCTGTCATTATTTAGTGACTCCATTCCTAAATGATTTGACAGGAAATCACAAATGTTATGAGGAACAAACCAAAACTAAGAAGCAAAAATCTATTCATTCTGCAAAATATCTGGACAGTTGAGAGGTATAGTTCATCCGGGGCTGTTTTTGAGTTTGCTGCCCCCCCCTCTCACAAAATCATGGTCAAATGGAGTCTCTCCTTGCAGCCATTCCAATGTCCCATTACTTTGCTATTTCACCCCATTTACCACAAATACTGTAATGTTTATACTGCTTTACTTCTGTGATGATTTGGACTTAATTTGAAAGTTTTATTTTGTATGTTATACCACAAACATTAATAGACCTGCTAAACAAAGCAATGCAGTTTCACAATGAAAATAGACTTAGCATTAAAACTTCTCTGCCCTTGAAACTCACATTCATTGAAACAGCATTGAAACCCACATTCAAAGAAAATATATTTTGGCAGTGTCAGATAAAGATTAACTTGGGGCTGTTTTCAAATCATAGACCCCTTGCACATGAAACATACATGTGTTCTTTGATACACCTTCCTGATTGTATTAAATAATATTCCTTGTATAATACAGTACAGTTGTTAGAAGGCATTTTAAATTTATTGTTTTGAACATTTTTCCAGTGAACAATGAAACAGAATGCATGCAGCAATAAGGACAAAACTGCCCAATTTAGAACATTTCCATCATAAAAGTCTACTCAAACTTCAACAATCCACCAGTATCAGTAAATATGCACAATCTCTGAAGAAGTAAATGTCATCTAAATAATTCCACATTAAAGAGATCTGAAACTAATGAAGCGGCTGCTGCTAGCAAACAACTTTATATTTCATTGTTTCATCTACGAATAAAGTGCCTATTGCCCTTGACAAATACATTGCCTATCTTACATTAAAAAATGATAAGCTAGTAATATTGCAATAGGGAATGGATGGCAAACTGATAACAGCTTAATAGTTACTAGGTATCTTTGCCAAAAAGAACTGCAGCATCCACCCCCTTTACAATACAGTATCAGCAATGCATCTACATATTGTGGGATTAGAACCCACAGCCTTCTACATCAAAAGCAAGTACACTACCTGTTGTGTTATTAACATTGTGAGCAGATTCAGCATAAGCAGCACTAAACTTCTCTTCCCCTGCAGCTCTCAGCTCCTTGTAAAATCTACTAGACACTCAGCTGTATCTCTCAACTTTGCAGCACAAGAAATCTGGAAAATATCAAAATTTATTGGGGGGGACAAAAGCCCAAAAAGCAGGGACATATTTTAAACATTGCTTGTATAATCTTGGAAGGTTGCTAGAATAAAATGCTGTGTTACTACCATACATTTCACTGCCAAATCCTGAACCCAGGACCCTATGCAAAACAGTCAGAGCAACATACCACTATGCCAAATCAGCTGTTTTGTGAAAGAGAGGAAGACGGAAACTTAAATGGCTACCATTTAGTGAATTCAATTCTCACCATAGCTGTCAACCTCTTAGCACAAAACACCTGGACAAAGCCAATAATGGGGGAATACAGCCCCAAAACATATTCAGTGAATTCAGTTCTCACCATAGCTCTCAACCTTAGTACAAAAAACCTGGACAAAGCCAATAATGGGGGAATACAGTCCCAAAAATAGAGACAAATTTCAAATCTTCATCTTATAAACTTAGAGTATCCGCGGTGGTGGTGCTGCAGTAGCATTGTCACCTCACAGTAAGACTTTGTCCTGTTCGATTCTCAGCTAAAATGTCTTCTGTGTGGAGACATGCATGAATGGGTGTACCTTTGCTGAAGGTTGTGCGTCAGGGCTGGCAACTCAGTACGTAAAAATCTACTGCCAATCATTAGCAGACCGGAGTTCCGCTGTGGCGACCCCTAACCGGGAAAAGCCGAAAGATACAACAACATCTTATAAACTTAGAAAATTTTTAGAATAAAAGGTTTTGTGTTACCATTTACTTTCTGAAGAATATGAAGTCTGAAATTCAAATGCCTGTCATTTTTATTTATTTAACATTTGTTAACCAGGAAAGTCTGACTTGGAACAAAAGCCCATTTTCATCAGAGGTCCAGGGAGAAACACTCCAGACACATGCCTTTGTAACATGGGAGGACACCAGATCACCCAGAGGGAACCCACACAAACACAGAGAGGACATGCAGACTCCACACAGAAGGCACCCCAGCCAAGTATCAAAGCAGAGAACCTCTAGCTGTGAGGCAACAATGCTACGACTGCACCATCAGCTATGTACTGAATTAAAAATCCACAGATTTTATGAGGAACAGAACAGAACAAAAATATGAGGCAAAAATCTGTAAAGTTTTCACAGATGGTGGTGGGTAAGCAATTCAGGCTCTTGTTACCTGCACCCAAGGTACAGGGTTCAAGCCTGAGCCACCACCATTTGAGTTCTCTCTAGCCACCAGTATATATCAACTGGGGAATTTCACACACACACACACACACACACACACACACACACACACACACACACACACACACACACACACATACAGCTTCAATGGTACCTGGTGTCCCTTGTCTGCAGCAGTCAATAACACCTTCCCCCAGTAGTAGCAGCTTCAAGTCTGGTACAGCTGCAGCAGCTTCAATAAAATGTCATTCCCCCAGTAGCTTCAGGTCCAGTAAACATGTCCTTCTCCCAAGTTTTGCGTAATGTTTGTGTAATGATTCTATGGTCAAGACTGAAGCACATAGCAATACAGTGGTTTGTTGCATTTTTAATGAAAGGAGCCAGATCAGAGAAGAGACTTTTTTTCTGCTCCTTACAAAGACATAAAGACACTTATTACTAGGCTCTCCTCCTTAGTGTTGAGGGGCACCTGAGCCAGCTATGCTTGTGCTGAATTTGAACAGCTTGGGATACAAATCAGCACATGCATATCGGATGTCACAGTTCTGCCCCAAAATTGATTGGACTCTTCTTTGCAGCTCATATGGAAGCAGTTATTTGAAATGGAAGAGTTTAAGCAGCTTGTGGCCTTCTTTATTACTGAGGGTAGAGAGGATCGAAGATTGACGAGTAGATGGGTACAGAGACATCAATGCTGCACTCATTGTACAGCCTGTAGTAATGAATCAAAGTGTGAGTCACAGGGCTAAGCTCTCAGATCATCAGTCAGTCTCGGTCTCCATCCTTACCTACTGGCACTGGGTTTCGATAGAGACTAAAAGAATGAGATTGCAGATGCAAATGGTGGTGATCTGGTTCCTTTACAGGAATGTTTGGTTCACTTTTTTTGATATATTGAAGAACTTGACAATTCCTGGTTTTGGAGTGGAGCCATCATTCTTTCAGGGTGAGAAAAGTCTGGGCACCAACTGATTGCTCCTTCTTAGCACCCTCCAATGGGAAGCTTACTTTGCACAGTCTACTGAAAGGAGACTCAGGATGTGCTGGAGAGATGATATCTCTTTGTTTGTCATAGAACACCAAGGAATCCTACAAGGTGAGCTGGGGGCTATTATTAGGGATGGAGAAGCATGGTCGACCATGCTCACATTACTACCACCTGGACCATTAAAGTCGGGACATGCAGTTTTATGTGGGTCCAAAACTGAAACATTTATGTTAATTTGTAATTACTATTTTGGTGTAAAATAAGATGCTGAATATTTTTTTTTTTGGCACAGATTTGGAGCACCTGAAGGAGAAATGAAGCATAAAGGTTGGTAGTGGCATCCCTTTTCACTGTCATAAACTCCCAATGTAGATATCTGCTGCTTATTCTGCACAAGTAACATCTGTTGTCTTCAGTTTCAATCCCAAAGCTCAACAACATCTACATAAAGTTGCTTGAGTCTCAGTTTATAGTCCAGGAAGTAGTACTACAGGAGATCGCCCGTCCAGTAGCTGAGTGTTTGACATATGGAGGAAGGGAATTGCTTTATACTGCTGACTTTATGTCACACAGATGCTGTACCTATTAGGTCGATACAATGATATGTATAACCAGCTGCAACTGCTTTAACTATTCTACTTGCACAATCTGCTGCAAGCTCTCCAGTTAGCAAATTAGATTGTGATCAAAGAACTAACTGCACTGGATGTCGTAACAGTCATTTTGTTAGTGAATGTTTAATGTTCTGCTTTTTATGTACTGTCTTAAAATGTTAGAATATCCTGTGCTTTAATAAGAAGTGACACAGAGATATGTGGTTGAGGATATGCAGGCAAAGGACATTGATTTAACTGTACAGTGTGGTATGTTTTCAGATGAATGTCTTTGGCATTAAAACATGTAACTGCTTGCCACACTGAAGTTCATGCTCTCTCTACAGCACATTTCTAGCTGAAGGCGGGACTAGGGATGTTTAGGCAATGCTTTTCTTAACTTTGCCATCACAAGCATATTCTCTTTGGTCTGAGGCACTGAAGTGCATTCTCATCTGGTTCACAATGACTGGAATTCAGGGTTGTTTGTCTCTTGGCCAGAATACATAAACATCTCTGGAGCCGCCCACCCACATTTCTATAAACACAGGTTTTATCCATTCACTAACACTCAGCTTGCTTTTTTGTCAGTGTCATTTTGTTTCATGCAGTTTGAATGCCTATTCAAAACTTTCAAAAATAATATTTATAGACTTGCAATTCCACTGCCAGCTGATAAAATAGTTGTGGGTTGCAGTAAGATAATGCAAAAATACTTCAATTCATCATGCATGATTTTTTTTTGTATAATTTTTGGAACTGTTTAGAAAAGTGAATTTCATCAATATTCTTTCTAAACAGATTAAGCTTGTTACAAATATTGCAATAAATAAATAAATAAATGAGTCCCAGAAATACTAGAGAAGTTCTTAGTGTCTGATTGCTGAAACGTTATTGCCTTGCTACACTGAAAGGTGGGAAAGATATGGGGATCTGTTTTCGCCAACTTTTCTTTTCTTTAGCAGTGAATGTAGCCAAAGTCAGCTTAGTTTTTAAATATTTATATCTAATAAGTAGGTGTTGTTTTATATTCAGCTTTGTTAGAGCAGATTTTATGCTAACATGAAGTGATATTTCATACAAAATGTTAAGTATGTCACCATGCTTGCATCCTGTAAATTTTAAAAGTCAGAACAGAGCAAATACAAAACTACCTTCAGCAATATTGCTTTGTACAATTATGTAATTAAGGAAACACCTTCAAACTCTATTAAAAATGCCATGGGATGCATCATTCAACATTTACTCCACTATTTCTAAACCAGTTGCTTCAAATAAACAAATAGTGAAATTCTTATAGAAATATCAGTGCCCGCCCAGTGTAGCATTAATAGTAAATCTCTTCACCACACCAAAGTAAATGAAATTATCATTAAGATGTGAATCTGGCAAGGATTACATTATGATAGGCTGCACTGTGGAAATCAGCAGAAATATTTATTTATTTATTTATTTAAATTTGTTGACTGGGAGTGTCCGACTGGATGTAAGTCCATTTTCAGCGGAGGCCTGGGGAGAAAAGCTCCACAGTAAAATAAACAGACAGAAGTTACATTGGATTACATAGTGATTAACAATTTAACATAGCAATTACTTACAACATAACATAGTACATCAGTAGACCACTAGAATCTTTATCTGTGAAGTACATAACAGACATTAACAAATGTTTCAATGAGAAGTTCCTGCTGTATAATAAGTACTAAGCTTATGAGCATCTGAGCTTGCTATAATCAAGGTAGTTAGTGGAGTGGAAAGAAAGGTAGTGGTTGGATGGGGTGGATGATATTAGAGTGGGAGTTGCAAGGGCATAGCCAGTATGTTTTTAGGTGTGCTTTTAGTAAAGTTTTGAAGTGGGTGCATGATGGTACGGAGGTAATTGTGGGTGGGAGTGAGTTCCATAATTTGGCTATGGCGCAAGAGAATAGTGCTTCACCAGCAGAGTTATTGGCTTTAGTGATCTGCAAGTGATTTTTTTGCTGGATCTTAGTGGTCTGGTGGTGCGATAGGGTTGGAGTAGATTCTGGAGGGATGGGACATTTAGTGGATGGTTTACTAGTTTGTGGGCGAGTGAGAGTTGATACCACTGAAGGAGGTGAGGGAGTTCAAGCCAGCCCAGTTCAGCAAGTGAGAGACAGTGGTGACTACGGTAGGATGCCCCTGTGGTGAATTTGGCGATTTTGTTGTAGCAGGTCTCTAGCTTGTTTAGATCACATTGCCTTAGGTTGGTATATATTGGAGAGGCATAAAGTAGGGTGGAGATAAGGTGGGAATTTGCTATTGAAATCTTTGCTGCTTTGGTGAGAAATTGCTTATTTCTGTATAACGCTCCTAGTTTTTTGTGGACTTTTTTTATGATCATGGATATGTGAATGTCAAATTTTAGTTTATTGTCTATTTCCACTCCTAGCAATTTGGTGTGTTCAATTGGGTATATAGTGGTGTTGTCTTTTGCTGTGATGTTAAAGTGAGAGTTGTTTTGAGTATGTTTGGTGGATTGGAAGATGAGTAGTTTAGTTTTGTTTGGGTTGAGTATTAATTGGACATCGGATAACCATGTTTCAACAGAGGAAAAGGCTTCCTGTGTGACTTTTTGCAGTTTGGGTAGGGACTGGGCTGAACAGATGATGGTCGAGTCATCTGTGTATTGTTTGAGTGTGCCATGTTTGGTGGCAGATGCTAGATTATTCGTGTAAACAGAGAAGAGTAGGGGTCCAAGGATGGATCCTTGGGGAACCCCTATGGAGACAGGTAGTTGGGGAGATATGTCATTCTGCCATACAACGGATTGTTGGCGGTCAGACAGGTAACTCTGAAACCAGTTGGTGACTGATTGTGAGAAGGATAGGTTATTGAAGACAGAGATAAGTTGTTTGTGTGGGACCATGTCAAATGCTTTAGATAGGTCTAGGAAAGTAGCAGAGGAGAGATAGCCATTGTTTTTATGCTGAAGGATAGTGTTAGTAAAGGAGAGTAAGGCAGTGGTGGTGCTATGGTTTGGTCGGAAACCATGCTGAGTACTGGAAAGGAGGTTGTTAGTAAGGAGGTAGTCTGAGACCTGAGAGTGTATGCATCTCTCTAGTATTTTGGAGAGTGGAGAGAGAATAGCTATGGGGCGGTAATTGGTTAGTTCTGTAGAGGGTCCGCCTTTGTGGTGGGGAATTATATGTGATACTTTCCACAGTGTGTGAACGTAACTTTCTGACAGAGATCGGTTAATCAAGATGGATACTGGGTAGGCCAGAGCATCAGCTGCGATTTGTAGGTATTCACTTGGGAGGTTGTCTGCTGCTAATTTGGTGGGTTTAAGTTTAGTTAAGAGTTTTTTTTATGTTGGAGGTAGGTACAGGAGAAAAAGAGAAGGCAGTAGGGAGATTACTAGTTGAAGGTGTGGGTTACATAATACATAAGTGTACGTTGAGAATATGGTCGATAGCAACATAAAATAGGTGCAAGTCGACTGTAATGCAAATAATTGATGTGTCAGAGTATGCAGAGCAGTGCAGCCTGATATCTCAGAGTATGCAGAGCAGTGCAGCCTGATATCTCCGAGTATGCAGTGCAGCCTGATGTGTCAGAGTATGCAGAGCAGGGCAGCCTGATATCTCAGAGTATGCAGAGCAGTGCAGCCTGATATCTCAGAGTATGCAGAGCAGTGCAGCCTGATGTGTCAGAGTATGCAGAGCAGTGCAGCCTGATATCTCAGGGTATGCAGAGCAGTGCAGACTGCATCACATTCATAGGCAATAAACTTTTACATTAGTGCTAGGAAGAAAGAATGCGGCAGACAAGGTTACAATTCTGCAGCATACAGCACCAAGGATAAGGGGTTACATCACTCTGCACAAATATTATGTGCAGAATGTCACAAAAAAGTTTTGAATAAAGGCATGTATATAAAAAAGAAAACACCAACAATAAAACATTTATAAAACAAACGAAAAAAAAAACATGACAAGAATTGAGAAGAATGAAGCAGAAGGTAACTGCAAGGGGTTTAAAACTAAACGTTATGTGCAAGTTGTAGGGCATGACCTGATCTTTATGAAAAGCGGATAAACATGCAAAATTCTGAGTACCCACCAGCAATTAGCATGATTTGCAATGCAGTAGAAGGTTAAAAGAAGTGTGTGGGTGGGCCATGATGCTGTAGACATACACATAGAATATTCCTGAGAGAGAGAGAGAGAAAATATATGGTGTGTAGGTACATGCCAGCAATCAAAAGGTTAACTATAAGTTAACACACACTTTATCTATTTGCTTTTGTTTAACAGTAAAGTGTACCATTTTAAAAGAGAGGGTGCATATACAATCATAAAAACAAACATTATATGAAATTTGAAGCAGATATAATTCATAGGCAGGAACTTAATTCACATCAAAGCAATGTAACACTACAGAAAGTGTGATATGTAAGGGCAGTTGGCAATTAACATACATGAATTCAGCTGATAGCGAAAAGTAGGATAAGCATATTGGGAACAGTAGTAGAGGTATGAAAGTATGACAGTTTTTGGGTAAGATAAGAACTAAAACTTGTGAAAGAAACAAGTTTGTTATGGGGCAGGCAAATGAGGAAATGTGAGAAATAGTACTTATATATAGGTGTGTAAGAATAAATTAAATATTTTCTTGTTATGTACAAATATTGCTTACATTGTTGACATTATAAGACAAACAGTGGAGGTAATTTAGGCTATCTGTATGAAGATAAGGAGACTTACAGTCAAAGAAAGAAAATAGAAACTTAGTAAATTTTTGAATGAAGGCATGACGTTAGTTAGGTAAAGAAAGTTTAAACAGTAAATGGGATGGGTGGGATGGAATGTCGAGGATCAGGCAATATAGAGAAAAAAATCGAAGTTAGAGATATTTGCCTGACAATATAAGAGACAACGGTGGTGAAGTTTATGGGCTGACTGTTTTACTCTGATGGATCTGACCAGTGACATAGCCAAGAGTTGTTCAGGTAAAATATTAGTTTGGGTTTGAAGTGTTTGGAATTTTCATTTAGAAAAATTAGGAGGTCATAGGATTATACGTAAGTATGTTTTGGCTCCATTTAACAGACCTAATTTCTGACGTGTTTTTGTTTTGTTATTTGGATGCGCTTGTCATATTTTAGATGTTCATCTGTACTGACTTCATGCAGTTTGGTGTGGAAGACTAATTCAATACAGGAATAATTAGGTGACTTTAAAGTGAAGAGATACTGGAGGGTACAGATATGTTTGGGAGAAAATAACATGGGTTTGGTTTTGTTTGGACTGTGAACAAGGTTGGAATTATCTAGACAAATTTCAACACATTTAAATGCTTATTGTGCAACTTCTTGGGATGATGAGGGCAGAACAGAAAATTGTGAAATCATCAGCATATTGGGTAACATAGGAGTGGCTTAGTTCAGATGGCAAGTCATTGATAAATATACTTAAACGTGGTGGACCATGAAAAGATCCTAGAGGGACATCTACTGTGACAGAAGTGAAGGAGTAGGAGCCTTGTTGCTGTTTAACACTTTGGGTTCTATGGAGACAGTAGATTTCAAACTATTAAATATATTCTGATGAGTGACCTATTTGGGAGAGTCCACACTGGCATTTGGGATGTGATGCAGTATCAAAGGCTTTTGGTAAGTCTAAGATAACTTGAAAAATGGAGAGTGATATTTCTGAGCTCAGGACTAAAATTAAAGAAAGAGAGGAGGGCAGTGTCTGTACTGTGAGAAGGATGAACAATCATACTGGGATGGTGAGAGAAGATTATGGTTTAGGAAATATTTTAGCAGTTGAGAGTGGATGCATTTCTTTAGTACTGTTGAGAGGGGATACGGTATGACTATGGATCTGACGTTGGTGATGTCATTAGAGATACCACCTTTGAGTACTGGTAATATGTAAGTCTGTTTCCAAATAGTAGGACAGTGAGAGTCCTGAGTAGACTTGAGAATGAAGAAGTGTTTTGTTTAATACTTTTTCAATGAAAATAGAATCCATCTTGTTTCAGATTGGATCATGACAGCATAAGACTGCCTTGTTTTGTTTTTTTCACTGTCATGGCATTTTCTAATGCCAAGGTGAAGAAATGGAACTTATTCCAAATAAAGGAAAGCTTAGATAAGGGATCTGCAGATCCTCAGTAACCAAAACTACATAGAGGCATTTAGTTTTAATTGGCCAGTGGCCATAGCCTGATAGATAGCAATCTGTTTGCTCGGAGCTTTTGCAGTATAAAAAGGACTGCAGTTTCTTTGTGTTCTTTTACAATACATGAGATCTTTCTACTCTTCTGAACTGTGTTGTATGAATTTATTTTGTACCTTAACACCTCAGGGTTTTAAATTTATGAAGAGTAATCTAATAGTTGTAGTAGGGACAGATTCAAAGCTGAAACAGTGCAGTACAGATATATGGGTGACAGATTGGAAGAATAGTGAAAGCTTGGTCTACCTTTGGTAAGGATGTAGAAGGACAGATAATGTGACCTATTTTTGATAGGGATGTAGCAGAACTGATAATTTGAGAGCTAAAAGCACAGGCTACATTGAAATCAGATTAAAAGGGAAGGCAATTTGGTTATGTGCCTTTGCCAGATGTGAGGGGATGAAAGATGGTTAACCAGAAATGTTTAAGTGATTTAGTGAAGGTGTCCTATTTTGTGCTGAAGCATTTTTTATCAGTGTTACCTTGGACTTTAGTTTTATTATGAAGACAGCAATACTGTTATGATTACAGTTTTATTGGTTTGCTGGGTTTGCCATGCCATATTTCTTAGTCCCATTACTGGTTTAGTGGATGAGGTAAGCACAGGGGCATGGGAAGATCTAATTTTATTTCCTAATAGGAGGATAGTGATTAAGTATATTTAAGAAAGCATCATTAAAGTGCTGAACAACATCATCTAAGGGAAGTGCTTTTAGGATGTTCCAGCTATAAGCCCAATGAGACACAAGAAAAGAGTCTGGGCTAAATATAGGGAGGTTTCTGACTGAGTCATATAATACCTCTCAACCTGGAAACATCAAAATCTGGACAAAGGCCCATGAAAAATAGGTACAAATTGGCACACTGATTAACTTAAAATTTGCATACATAATTACACAAACTGAAGAGCAGACAACCAAAATATGCCCCCCTACTCTGTAGTAAATGGTAACCATTGTTTTTCAAATGTGTAGCAATGATGTTCACTGGGAAGGGAGAAGATGATGAACCTTACGATTTTGTGTTTGGTGACTTACAGTATATGGGTTTTGTGGTAAAATTAGGCATTTACTGGTAGGCAATATTCTAATCTTAGTAAAAAAATATTATATTTGCTTGGACCTCCAAAAAGTAATTTTCCATGGCCTACTGATCAGTGGCGTGGCTAGAGTTTGTGCCGCCCGGGGCTGCCCCCCATACAGAGCCCTCCCCCCTGCAGCCATTCCACTGTCCCATTACTTGGCTATTTCACCTTATTTACTATAAACACTGCAATGTGCATATTGCTTTACTTCTACAATGAATATATGGATTTCATTTAATTAGTCATTTTATTTTACATTTTTTAGCTCAAACACTAATAGACATCTACTAAACAAAGCAATACAGTCTCACAATGAAAACAGACTTAGCATTAAAATGTCCCTGCCCTTGAAACTGACATTCATTGAAACAGCATTGAAACCCACATTCAAAGCAAATGCATCTGGCCAGTGGTGGGTAAAGATTACCTTTGGGCTGTTTTCAAATCATAGGCCCCTTGCACACGAAACACACATGTTCATTGATACACCTTCCTGATTGTATTAAATTATATTCCTTGTATAATACAGCACACTTGTTAGAATGAGTTTTAAATTTATTGTTTTGAACATTTTTTCCAGTAACCAATGAAACAAAATGCATGAACCAATAATGACAAAACTGCTCAATTCAGAACATGTCCATTATAAAAGTCTACTCAAACTTTTACAATCCACCAGTATCAATAAATATGCACAATCTCTGCAGAAGTAAAAGTCATGTAAATAATTCCACATTAAAGAATCTGTAACTAATGAAGAGGTTGCTGCTTGCAAACAACTTTATATTTCATTGTTTCATCTGCAAATAAAGTGCCTGTGCCTTTGAGGAATAAATTAACTATGTTACATGAAAAAATGGTAAGCTAGTAATACTGGAATAGGGAATGGATGGCAAACTGATAACAGGTTCATAGAGGTATCTCTGCCCAAGAGAACATTCTCAGGACTGCAGCATCCACCCCTTTAAAAGTACAACACAGTACAGTATCAGCAATCCATCTATATACTGTAAGAATAGAACCCACAGCATTCTGCATCAAAAACAAGCATTTTACCTGTTGTGCTACTAACAACAATTGCAAATAGACTTGGCATAAGGAGCACTAAACTTCTCTCCCCCTGAAGAACTATGTAACACAAGAAATATGGAAAAAGCCAAAATTTATTGGGAGGGGGGGACAAAGGCCCAAAACCAGGGACACATTTTAAACATTGCTTATATTGTTGTTGTTTTTTGACTTTTCCAGGTTAGGGGTTGCCACAGCAGAACTGCAGTCCGCTAATGATTGGCAGTTGGTTTTCACGAATGCTGAGGTGCCAGCTCGACGTTCAACCTTCAACGAAGGCACGCCCATTTATGCATGTCTTTCGAACACCCACCCAACCACGGGGAGGACATGCAGACTCCACACAGAAGGCACTCCCCACACTCCAGCCGGGAATCAAACGGGAGAACCTCTTGCTGTGAGGCAACAATGCTACCGCTGCACCACCATGGAAGTAAACATTGCTTATATAATGTTAGGAAAAGTTGCTTGAATAAAATGTTTTATGTTACCAATGCATTTCCTGAAAGTTAGGAAGACCGAAACTTAAATGGCTACTGTTACTTAGTGAATTCAGTTCTCAGTGATTTGCCAGAAAACAATAAATTGTAAGATGAATAGAAACCAAAGATGAGCCAAAAATTCTATAAAACTTTGGACTTAACTACCTGAATCACAAGTGGTGGTAAGGCTAGAGAATTTAGGCTCTTTCTTCTTGTACCTAAGGTACAGGGTTTGAGTCTGAGTAACTTGGCACTTCAGAATACACCCCCCCCAAAGATCAGCAATCAGCGAACTCTGGATTAGATCAGCAGAATGGCACTTCAGAACAGATACATCAAATTAACAAGCAATATACAGTGAACTCTGGACTTCTCCTTGCAGCGGAATTAGTAAACATAACACACACACCCTAGCAGCACTGCAAACTTACTGGACTCCTTGCAAACGGAGATGGAGATGTCAAAAATACAGTAAACTAAACATAACAACCCCCCTCCAGACCAGCAGCAGCACTGCAAGCTCTCCTTGTGAACTTACTTTGGACAGGAGTAGACAGCATGTACAGACCGGACTGCAAACGACAAAAAAAAAAAAAAACAGTAGCACGTGTTTCCCCTCTCACTCCTACATGTTGCTGTATAGAAATAGACAGTTAGAACACACCCCCTCCAGCCCTCAGCCAAATTCTGACAGGCTCTGCTCATGAAGCTGATGTCCTCTTGCGTGCTCCCCTGTGCAAGATGACATCAGCAAAATTTGCCAAAAAAAAAAAAAATGTTTGAAAAAAAAACCCCGGGAAATTCAGAAATTAAAGGGACCACTCGGCAATTCATGGCACCCCATTATTTTGACCTCAAAACCAGTAAAAACTGAGGGATTTGGTATGGTTGAGAGGTCTGGTCATATATTATACATTTAGAGCGTTTGGGAAGGGTGTAAATGACAAAGGTAAGATGGTGGCTACTAATGGTATCACGTAATATCCAAGATTATGTTATGCTGTTATGATCTGTAGTAAAAATCCATTCTAAGGTAGAGTATGATGTGGTGGACATTTTATTAGATCTGGTAAGGGTGTGAATGAGTTGGGTGAAATTAAATAGGTTTATGCATGTGTGATAGCTTGAGGGAAATTAGCCAATTAATGATTCCATCTCCTAGGGTTATTGTTTTGAGAGGTATGTTTGACAATTAATGATTCCATCTCCTAAGGTGATTGCTTTGAGAGGTATGTTTTGGGAAGACCAGGAGATCCCCCCATATGGGCAGTTATGGAGTACTGCTTGGACGGGTGTGCAGTACTACTCTGCATGTCACCTTTACTTCATTCAGAGAAAGTGCTGTGACCTGGACTTTGAGAAAGAGAGGATTGGAGCTGAGTTTGGCATCAATTGTATCCTGTTTAGAAAGCATATGCTTACATCTGAACTTCTTTAAGTTGGTCAAACATGTCACAAAAAGCTATAACCTGGATGAAGTGTTTCATGTAATAGTGTTTTTAACTAGGTTTCTGTTAAAATTAGCACACTGTGATTATGTGTTTGAGCAGTTTTTACAAACACTCAGAAATTTAAAGTTAATTTGTGATTTCTATTGGAGGTGTTGCTTGGCAGTGAAGAAGGATGGGGTCCACAGTTGAGATGAATGTCTCCACATAGTAATCGTGTGGGATTTCTATGGAGGAAGATGTGTTTGAATAGTGTTAGCTTTTTTGTGTGTGTGTTGGAATTGGGGGAATTGGAGCCTTATGGGGTGATAGGGGAAGATAAAGATGTTTGCGGACATGTAGAAAGGAGGTATTATAAAAGTTAGAGGAGATTGGGTAAAATGTGGTGGTAAATGAAGATGAATTAGAAGTCTGTCTGTAAATTATGGATGTCTAAGGGCAGCGATACTTAGTGAATAATGAGGCAAACAGCAGTATAAGAAATGAGCTTTGCCATAGAATTGTGGTGAGGCAACTGCAGGAAGTAGGTGATAAGCTAAATGATGAAGGTAAAAGTCAGTGTTATGATGAGACTGAGTGAAGAAGGACAATTAGAGATAAACTTCTGTAATTTATATTAGAACATTGGGAGTATACTATGTATACTAGTATACTAATAACAAATTCATTGTTTTTTGGTGATAAAGAGATGCGGTCTATAAATTTAGAGTAAGGGGGGTATATGGAAACAGGGGAAAGGGTAGGGCAGGAAGCAAAGTCAAACAAATTGAGGTTGAGCTGAGTGGGTCAGCCCCAGGAAGACAATGGATGTTGCACTCTGAGAAAAAGTGTTAATTCTGAGACCCTGGGAAGGTAAGTACAAGTGAGTTGAGTTCGCTAGAGTGTTTCCTCAAGTACTCTTTGTGTTTTTATGCTGTTTCTCAGTCACTTTGTGACCATGTCTTGAAAGACATATATCACACATACATGTGCATTAGCAGTATAAGCTATGCATGACTAGACATGCTATACCCTTCTGTAACAGCAGTTTTAGATATGCCATGTAACATACTACAGTCCTCTGTGCCAATATTTAAAAGCTCATTAACAACTTAGTTTACAAAGAAAATTCCATGTTTCTATATGACATACACGCAGTGGAGCATATGTGGAACCATGTTTCCATACCACATACAAGCAGTAGAACATATGTAGAATACTGCACAGAGCGCTGCATTCTATGAGGCTCTTGGAGGGCACATTAATGAAGCACTTATTATGTGTTTTTGCACACTAAAGTATAATAGAAGCATAAAAGCTGACAAGCTCAGATGTGGTATCTAAAAGAGGTAATAAGGTAATGCTGTTCATATGTTTATGTACATATGCAGAAGGTTCAGAAATGAAAGGTATATATGCAGTGTTTGTCATCTACAGGCCTATGCCAAATAGCAAAACGCCTTGGGAAAAATGCAGTTTACAAGTAATAATAATAATAATAACATCCTTTTTCAACCATGTAGGCCCACTGCACACACAGTCCCTTTTCAGTGGTGACCCAAGAGCACTGTGTGGTAAAGTGACTTGCTAAAGGTCCTATGGCAGGCAAATCAGGAACTGCAACTCACAGCCTTAATCCTCTGTGCTGGCAGAGAAAAAAGTGACAACAGACTGAATAAACAGAGAGGAAGCAACATAGAATAAGTAAGGAAACACTATTTGGGAGAGTGATATATGACAATCAGTTAACAAGGATGAAGGAAGTCTAGCGTTACCTGTTTAAGTATCTTTTTTAAACTGTTACAGTAAGCAGAAGAGGGAGAGCAGTACATGACACATACAACTGGAGGTATGGTGGCAGAAGTACATCAAAAACAGTAAAACAAAAAGCTAGCACAGATGTCATGCATCCTGTGGGAAAATACTAAGGCAGGTATGTTTTACAAACCTCTAAATACAGTCCATCTTTCTCATGTTGTTCTGATATTGTCTTCATGGTTTGCTGCAACCATTTTCCAATGTATCTAATCTGATCAGCAGTCATATGGCTGCAGTATTCCCTTATTCAAGGGTGCATGACACTAGCCAAAAGTCCACTGAGGTGTCACACATTCTGACTTCCTACTGTAGGGTCATACAATCTGATTCATACTGTAGGGCTATACACTGATTTCTATTGCAGTGCTATGTGCCCTGTGCCCTGATTCCTACTGTAGTGCCATGCACTCTGATACCTACTGTACTGCCATATACTCTGAAGCCTACTGCAGTGCCATAAACTATGATCCTGCTGTAATGCCATGCACTCTAGTTCCTGCAGTAGTGCTTTGAAATCTGATTCCTACTGTAGTGCCATACACTCTGATTCCTACTGTAGGTCTCTACACAGTGATTCCTAATGTAATGCCATGCACTCTGATTCCTACTAAAGTGTCATGCTCTCTGGTTCCTACAGTAGTGCTCTGCTCTCTGATTTCTACTGTAGGGCCATGTACTTTGATTTCTACTGTAGTGTCATGTACTCTGATTTCTACTGCATTACCATGCACTTTGATTCCTACAGTTCATGGGTTCATAGATTAGTACTAAGCTAACTGCCATTGCGAGCCATTTTAAGCCTAGCCAATTATCCCTTGTGAGACTCAAACCCTGCACCTTGTGTTTGTAAGGCAAACACCTTAACTATTAGGCCACCCTCCCTACCCCAATAGTGCTATGATTTCTACTGTAGGTCATGCAGTCCAATTCCTAGTGTGGTGCTATGCACTCTGACCCCTACTGTAGTGCCGTGCACTCTCATTCCTACTGTAGTGCCATGTACTCTCATTCCTACTGTAGTGTCATGTACTCTGATTCCTACAGTAGTGCTATGAAATATGATTCCTACTATAGAGGCATGCACTTTAATTCCTACTGTTGATCCATACACTCTGATCCTACTGTAGTGCTATGCACTCTAATTCCCACTGTAGGTCCATTCACTCTGATTCCTAGTATAGTGGCATGCAGTCCGATTCTGATTCCTACAGTAGTGCTCTGAAATTTCAATCCTGTTGTAGGGCCGTGCACCCTGATTCTACTGTAGGGGCATGCAGTTTCATTCCTACTGTTGGTCCATATACTCTGATTCCTACTGTAGGGCTATACACACTGATTTATATTGCAGTGCCATGCACTCTAACTCCTACTGTAGTGCCATGCACTCTGATTCCTACTGTAGTGCCATATACTCTGAAGCCTACTGCAGTGCCATAAACTATGATACTACTGTAATTCCATGCACTCTAGTTCCTGTAGTAGTGCTTTGAAATCTCATTCCTACTGTAGGTTCATAGGTTCATTGTTCATAGGTGGGTACTAGGCTATCTGCCAGAAGGCATTTATAAGCCTAGCCAGAATGTATTGGCTTTTGCCACCCCCTTAGATTAGTTCCCTGTGCCTCTGTCCAGCAGAGCCATTGAAGTGACCCCTGGGGTAAACTTTCTATTTCCCATCCACTCATCAAGGTTTCTCTTGAAGAGGGTTAGCAAGGAGCTCTGCCTAATGTAGATTGGAATCTTGTTCCAAAGCATGGGAAGTCTCTGGGACAGGAATCTATCCCTCCAGCATGTCCTATTTATTGTTGTGGTGAGGTTTAGATCCCTGGAGCATGTGGCTCGGTGGGATATGGTTTTCTTTAGGTGGAGCATGTCCATCAATTCTGGGTTGGACATGGCCTTGTATGTCAGGCAGAGATCACCTCTGAGTAGGCGGTATGCAACCGAGTACAGCTGGAGTTTCTTCAGTCAAGCTGCATAGGGCATCTGCTTCAGGCCAGTGATCCTCTTGGTGAGGTACTTTTGTGGTCTTTCCAGTTATTGCAGGTGTCTTATAAGGTACATCCCAAATGGAGCATTGTACTCTATGATGGGTCTGATGAGTGATGCGTAGACGGGCCTGATGACCTCTTTCGATCTGGATGCAAACCCTTTTGTGATAAGGTGGGCCACATAGAAGGATTTTCTAACCACTTTGGCAATGTGATTAGCAAAGGAGAGGTTACTATCTACTTGTGTCCCCAGATCCCTTATTATGTCTTCCGTATTTAGGGGACTACCACCTATGTGGTAGTTTGTGGGTACTTTGTTTTCTCCAAAGGGGATGACTATGCACTTTTTGGCATTTAGCTTGAGGCCATGGTTTTGACACCAGGTATCTGTCTCAGTGAGACCCTTTTGGAGGATGTTTGTGTCAGCCGGAGAGTCAATTATAGCGCCTAGTTTGCAGTCGTCTGTGAACTTGGTCAGCCATAGTCCTCCTGTGCTTGCCTGTACCTCTGAGAATTATATGCCAAACAGGAGGGGTCCTAGGATTGAGCCCTGAGGAATGCCACTTGTAACTGGTTTAGAGTCAGACCTAGCTCCTGCAACTCTTACCATGTAGGTTCTGTTCGTGAGCCAGTTGGCAACCCATCTCATGATGTAGGGGTTTATGTTCAAGCTTGTGAGCTTGTCTATAATACCTGAGTGGGGAATGGTGTCGAAGGCCTTTGTAAGGTCTAGGTAGGCTGTGTGGACCACCTTTCCCTCATCTATAGCCTTGGTAACTGTCTCAAAGAAGTCCACCAGGTTTAGAAGGCATGATCTGCCCTTAACAAAGCTGAACTAGGTAGGGTCTAGTGTTTGGACGTTCCCAATGTCTCTGTTAATGACATCCATGATGATGCACTCCATAGCTTTGCAGACCAAGCTAGTCAGGCTTATAGGATGATAGTTCCCGGGGTCTGTTGTGGCTCCACCTTTGTGGAGCAGAATAACCATTGCTGTGCGCCAGTCTGTGGGCATGTAGCCTGTGGAGAGGCTGAGTTTAAACAGTGTGTTTAGGTGAGGGGTTAGTTCATCTTTGAGATTGTGTAGGACGCAGCCTGGGATACCATCCGGTCCCATCAATGCTGTGTTTTTGGATTTGGAGAGGGCTGTTTTAACCTGAGTGTCTGTGATTTCAGGGGCACTACATTCTTCTGATATAGTTATGGGCCCTTTTGGGGGTGAGAGGGGGGTGAAGTTTGCACTGAATCTGTCTGCCAGGATGTTGGCTATATTGGTCGGTTCAGTGTATTTTGTGCCATTCTGCACTAACTCCGAGCAGATCTGAGAATTGCCACTTAGATTCTTGACATAACTAAAGAATGCCTTGTGGTTATCTTTGGAGTCCATGGCAAATTTTCTTTCAAAGCTAACCTTGGATGATTTTATGAGGGAACGTAGTTTCTTGCTGATACTGATCAGGGATGTCTTCCCTTCTTCAGATTTTACTCTTTTCTGTACTAGTTTTTTCCTTCTATTGTATAGCTTGTTTATGGCAGGGGTTCACCAGACTGGTTTCCTTTTCTTGGAGGAGTGAGTCTTGGTTTGGTTTGGGATAGCATGATCCATGCATTTTTGTAGGTGCCTGTAAAGTGCATTAGTAAAGGATTTTGCAACTTGGACAGTGTTATCCTTTAGCATGGGGGCTTTGAAACTTCCCACCTTGGTCTTAAGTAACGTGAAGTTTGCACGTGGATGTTCTCCGAAGCATCATGCTGTGCCACTAACCTGGAGGTGTGTGTACCCTTGATGAATATGGATACTCCCCCGCCTTTTGCATTTCGGTCTGGGTTTTGTGCACAAAATGTATGGTATGAGTTGTAGCCTGGTAGTGCTGGGGTGCTCTCTGGAGCCTTAAACCATGCTTCTGTTACTGTACATATATCAATTTTCTCCATACTGAGGAGTGCCTCGAGTGTGTGCATTTTGAGGTTTAGACTTCTGGCATTGAGTAGCATTACCCTCAGTTTTTTGTTACTTGTGCTATTTACAGTGGTGGGTTTGTCTTTTGAGCCTTGCCTAAAGATGGCACTATGGGGATGGCAAGAGCCTTGGCCAGTATTCAAAAGCCTAAGGGTGACAGGTGCAAGCCATCTCTAGCGAAGCAGCGTGGCTTGTCGAGCATGTCATCCCAGGCTGGCAGACACTGGATCCCCTTTGAATGACACCAGAAGCTTAGCCAGTTGTTGAAATTGATAATTTTTTCTCGATACCATGGTATCATTCTTGGTGAGGGCAGGATGCTGCTCATGGTCAGGGTCATACCGGCCTGGGCTACATGATCAGAGAGCTCTTCCATGTCTCTTTTCATGTAGTCCAGGGAGGTACGGCTCAGGTCATTCACACCAACATGGACAATAACACAGTCATATTTGTACTTGTTCTGGAGTGACCTGAATGCTTGTGTTATGTGGCAGATCCTGGCACCCGACAGGCAGCTAACAGTAACCTTCTCCTTGTTCAGCCTAGTGAGTGGGACATCAGTGTGCCTGACTATAGAGTCATGTATTACTAGTGTGTTGGGTATGTTATTTTGCCTTAAGGGCTGTGATTGTGTGGCACACTGGTTTTGTGAAGTATGTGTTTCATGGTTTGTGTTGGGAGGTGGAGGTTGCTTGGATGTCTGCTTTGGAGGTCTCTGTTGCTTTTGCAGATTTTTATTTAGAGCCTCAGAGTATGTTTTCGTGTATTTATGTGTGTTTTTTGCTGGTGCTGGTTTCATAGGTCTATGTGAGACTGGTGGTGTGATGCAAGTAATTCCCTTCTCCTCTTGACTGCCTGGTCTTCCCTTCTCCTCTTGACTGCCTGGTCCAGTCTTGGGTTGAGAGAGCTTAGCCTCCAGTTTGGCTTTTTAATTGCATCTCTCGCATGTATTAGTGTTTGGTGGATGGAGGAGAGGGTTGTCTGTGTACATGAAGCAATTGTAACATCGCCTCAAAATGCCCAGATTCACCAGTTGGACCGGAGAGTACAGCTGAAATTGCCCTTTGGACATGCCTGGATAGGTACAGTGAACTGTTTTACTGATTGGCTGGTAAGATTGAATAGAGAGCCTTGTCCTTCTCTACGGTATAGGGGGTCTAGTGATAAGGTTTATTTGTTTTCAGCAAGTGCCAGGATGAGAAGCAAATGGTTTGAGTGCTTAAGTTGAAAGTTTGTCTAGTTCCAAGGGAAAAATTGAAGAGTAGACTTTGTGGAGCCGGGAATACTTATACCCTAGCTAACTGCTGCTGCCCGGCGAGCAAAACTGCGCAAATGTGAGTTTTATAGCAGGGAAATGAAAGAGTTATAAATTAGCCAAAAATGGCCAATAAAATATTAATTTCTGGGTTGAAACCACTCTTCCATGGACAGATAGGCTGCTCAAAGCTCCCTCTCTCACAGTGAACAGAGAAACTTCCTTCTATCCAAGTAAGGTATGGGCAAACACAGAAACTTGTAACACAGCCCTGAATTCAGCACTAACCTGAAAGCTGGGCTATACTAGCTTAGAAAGGTGGGAAAACAAGTATTTTTTTCCATGCACTCTGATTCCTACTAAAGTGTCATGCTCTCTGGTTTCTACAGTAGTGCTCTGCACTCTGATTTCTACTGTAGGGCCATGTACTTTGATTCCTACTGTCCCTCCAGCAAGTTCTGTTTATTGTGGTGACAAGGTTAAGGTCTTTGGAGCATGTGGCCCACAGAGATTGGGATTTTTCTAAGTGTAGCATGTCCAACAGCTCTGGGTTTGACATGGCTTTGTATGTTAGGCAGAGACTGCCTCTGAGCAGGCAATATGCGATGGAAGAGAGCTGGAGTTTCTTAAGGCGGTCTGCATAGGGCATCTGTTTGAGGCCGGTCATCCTCTTTGTGAGGTATTTCTGTGGTCTTTCCAGTTGCTGCAAATGTCTTGTGAGGTACATCCCAAATGGGGCATTGTACTCTATAATAGGTCTAATGAGGGCTAAGTAGAGGTGGACAATGACCTCTTTTTTTTCTGGATGAGAAACCTTTTGTGATGAGGTGTGCCACATAGAAGGACTTCCTGAAAACTGTGGCTATGTGATTATCAAAGGAGAGACTATTGTCTACCTGTGTCCCTAGGTCTCGTATTGCACTTTCGGTGTTGAGTGGATTATCTCCTATGTGGTAGTTCACTGGCACAGGGTTTTTCCCAAAGGTGATAACTATGCACTTTTTGGCGTTGAGCTTAAAGCTGTGGCTTTGGCACCAGGCATCTGTCTCAGTGAGGCCCTTTTGTAGAATGTCCACATCCTTAGGGGGATTCAATAATGGCCCCCAGTTTGCAATCATCTGTGAACTTTGTTAGCCATAAGCCATTTGTGTTGGCTTGGACTTCTGAGAAGTAGATGCTGAATAGGAGGGGACCCAGGACTGAACCCTGCACTCCACTTGTCACTGGTCTGGAGATGGATTTGGAATTGGATACTTTCACGGTGTGAGTTCTGTCAGTGAGCCAGCTGGCCACCCACCAGATGACATAGGGGTTTATGCCCAGTTTTGTGAGTTTATCAATAATACCAGAGTAGGGGATGGTGTTGAAGGCCTTGGCGAGATCTAGGTAGGCTGTGTGAACTGCCTTACCCTTGTCCATGGCTTTGGTGACTGCTTCAAAGACGTCAATCAGGTTTAGGAGACATGATCTACCTTTCACAAACCCAAACTGGGTGGGGTCCAGAGTTTGCAGGTTACCTATGTCTTTGTTTATAAGTTCCATGATGATATGTTCCATGGCCTTGCAGATGAGACTCATTAGACTGATGGGTCGATAGTTCCCGGGGTCTGTGGTGGATCCCACTTTGTGGAGTGGGATCACTGTAGCTGTGTGCCATTCAGTTGGCACAAAACCTGTAGTGAGGCTATGATTGAACATGGTACTTAGGTGGGGTGCCAGTTCATTTTGTAGTTCGTGCAGAACACAGCCTGAGACATTGTCAGGTCCCATGAATGCTGTATTTTTGGCTTTGGCGAGTGCATTTTTCACCTGTGTGGCCATGATTACAGGGACTTTGCATTCATCCAGTATAGAAATGGGCCCTTTTGGGGGTGAGAGGGGGACGAAATTTGCACTTAACCTATCTGCCAGGATGTTGGTGATATCAGCTGGTTCTCTATGTTTAGTGCCATTGTGATCTATCTCTGAGCAGATCTGAGTGCTGCCATTGAGATTCTTGACATAGCTATAGAATGCCTTGTGGGTGTCTTTAGAATCAGTGGTGATTTTGTTTTCATAACTAGCTTTGGAGGATTTTATGAGGGATCTCAGCTTCTTACTGAGGCTGACAAGGGAGTTTTTCCAATCTTGGGATTTTACTCTTTTTTGCAACAGTTCTTTCCTTTTGTTGTAGAGCTTGTTAATGGAAAGGGACCACCAGATTGGCTTCTTTTTGGAGGATAGTGTCTTGGTTCTATTTGGGATGGCATGGTCCATGCAGTCGTGTATGTGTTCATACAGTGCATTGATGTAGAATTCAGCAGTTCTATTGCTACTGTCCATCTGCATGGGTGTGGTGAAGTTAGCCACTTCTGTCTTAAGAAGCGTGAAGTTGGCTTTGGTGAAGTTTTTTACAGTGGTTTCCTTAATAGGGGGTGGGGGCAGGATGTGGATGTCTAAGGTGATTAGCTTATGATCAGATCTGACCAACGAGGGGCTGGCCTCTGGTGTGGAGCACCAATCGCCCATGTTGGTAATGTCCAGGTCTAGGATATTGCTGCCTCTGGTGGGGATCTGGATCCGTTAGTCCAAGACATGGGAATTTATGAATTCCAAAAAGCACTGTGCCAGTGTCTTGGTACATGAGTAGTTTTCCCAGTTAATGGTGGGGTAGTTGAAGTCTCCCAGAATGAGGGTGTTGGGTTGTACCTTGATATTTTCCAGTATGTTAAGAAAAGTGGAGTGGGAGTCTTGGGGAATGGTGAGGGGTCTGTAGCAAGCTTCAATTTGGATTGCAGTCTTGTCTAGTGTTAGTTGCACCTGGAGAATTTTGGATGCATTATGTTGGGCAATTAGCCTGGAGGTGTGGATATCTTTGGTGAATATGGACACGTATCCGCCTCTGGTGTTTCAGTCCAGGATAGATGGCCAAAAGGTGTGGTATGAATTGTAGCCTGGTATTGCAAGGGTGCTCTCTGGAGCCTTGAACCAGGTGCCTGTCACTGCATAGACGTCAATGTTCTCCAATTCAAGGAATGCCTCGAGTGAGTGATTTTTGAGATTTAGACTTCTAGCATTGAGTAGCATTACCCTTAGATTTTGTTTGCTTGTACCAGTTACGGTGGTAATTTTGTCATTTGAACCTTGCCTAAAAAAGGCACTATGGGTGGCAAGAGCCTTAGCCAGTATCCAGAAAACCAGGGGCGACAGGTATAAGCCATCTCTAGCAAAGCATCATGGCTTGTCGATCATGTCATCCCAGGCTGACAGATACTTTATCCCCTTAGAATGACAATAGAAGTTTAGCCAGTTGTTGAAGTCAATCATTTTGTCCTTGTACTGAGGTATAATTCTGGGTGATGGCAGGATGCTACTCAGGGCTAGGGTCATACCTGCCTGGGCTACAAGATCCAAGAGGTCCTCCATGTCTCTTTTCATGTAGTCCAGGGAGGTACATCTCAGGTCATTCACTCCAACATGAACAATGACAAGGTCCCTACACTCTGATGCCTACTGTAGTGCCATGCACTCTGATTCCTACTGTAGGTCCAAATACTGTAGTGCCATGCACTTTGATTCCTACTTTAGTGCCATGCATGCTGATTCCTACTGTTGGGCAATATACTCTGATTCCTACTGTAGGGCCATGCACCCTGATTCCCAGTGTAGTGCCAGGAACATTCCTACTGTAGTGCCATGCACTCTGATTCCTACTGTAGGGCCATGCACCCTGATTCTCAGTGTAGTGCCATGAACTCTGATTCCTGCTATATGGCCATGCATGCTAATTCCTACTGTTGGGCAATATACTCTGATTCCTACTGTAGGGCCATGCACCCTGATTCCCAGTGTAGTTCCATTCTACTGTAGTGCCATGCACTCTGATTCCTACTGTAGGGCCATGCATGCTGATTCCTACTGTTGGGCAATATACTCTGATTCCTACTGTAGGGCCATGCACCCTGATTCCCAGTGTAGTGCCAGGAACATTCCTACTGTAGTGCCATGCACTCTAATTCCTACTGTAGGGCCATGCACTCTGATTCCTACTGTAGGTCCATATACTCTAATTCTACTGTAGTTCCATGCACTCTGATTCCTACTGTAGGACCATGCACCCTGATTCTCAGTGTAGTGCCATGAACTCTGATTCCTACTGTAGTGCCATGCACTCTGATTCCTACTGCAGTGCCCAGTAATCTGATTTCAACTGTAGTGCCATGCATGCAGATTCCTACACTAAGGCCATATACTCTGATTTCTGCTATAATGCCATGCACGCAGATTCCTACAGTTATGCCAAGCACTCTGATTTCTACTGTTGTGCTATGCACTCTGATTCCCTCTGTATGGCCATGCACTTTGATTCATACTGTAGTGACATGCACGTCAGTTTTTACTGTAGTGTCATGCACTCTGATTCCTACATAGTGCCATGCACTTTAATTCCAACAGTAGCACTCTGCAATCTGATTACTAGTCTAGGGCCATACACTCTGATTTCTACTGTATTGCTACACATGTTGATTCCTACTGTAGTGCCATGTATGCAGATTCCTACAGTAAGGCCATATACTCTAATGTCTGCTGTAATTCCATGCATGCAGATTCCTACAGTAGTGCCGAGCACTCTGATTTCTACTGTAGTGCCATGCACTTTGATTCCTACTTTAGTAACATGCATGCTGATTCCTACTGTTGGGCAATATACTCTGATTCCTACTGTAGGGCCATTCACTGTGATTCCCAATGAAATGCCATTCTACTGTAGTGCCATGCACTCTGATTCCTACTGTAGGGCCATGCACCCTGATTCTCAGTGTAGTGCCAGGAACATTCCTACTGTAGTGCCATGCACTCTGATTCCTACTGTAGGGCCATACACTCTGATTCCTACTGTAGGTCCATATACTCTAATTCTACTGTAGTGCCATGCACTCTGATTCCTACTGTAGGGCCATGCACCCTGATTCTCAGTGTAGTGCCATGAACTCTGATTTCTGCTGTTGGGCAATATACTCTGATTCCTACTGTAGGGTCATGCACCCTGATTACCAGTGTAGTACCATGAATTCTGATTCCTACTGTAGTGCCATGCACTCTGATTCCTACTGTAGTTCCATGCACTTTTATTCCTACTGTAGGTCCATATACTTTAATCCTACTGTAGTGCCATGCACTTTGATTCCTAACTTGCTGCTGTGCACTCTGATTCCTTTTGTAGCATCATATACACTGAATCCTACTCTAGTGCCATGCATGCTGATCCTCCTACAGTTAAATGCACTCTGGTTCCTACAGTAGTGCTCTGCATTCTTATTCCTGCTGTAGGACCATGCACTCTGGTTCCTACTGAAGTGTCATGCTGTCTGGTTCTTACGTAGTACCATGCACTTTGATTCATACAGTAGCACTCTGCACTCTAATTCCTATTGTAGTGCCATGCAGTCTGATTTCTACTGTAGGGCCATGTATGCTGATTACTACTGTTGTGCCATGCATGCAGATTCCTACTGCAGTGCCATGTACTCTGATTCCAACTGCAGTGCCTTGCACTCTGATTCCTACTGCAGTGCCATGCACTCTGATTCCTAGTGCAGTGTCTTGTACTCTGATTCTTACCATAGGCTTTAGGACAATGTGCTCTGATTCCTACCGCAGTGCCTTGCACTCTGATTCCTAGTGTAGTGCCATGCACTCTGTTTTCTACTGTTTCAGACTAGGTGATGCATTCTACAGCATGCAACATCAGATCACACTGTCATCTTGATATTAAGGTATACAACATCACATCACAATGTATGCACTGGTACATGTAATGCAGAAAGTTGCAGAACAACATATACAAAATAATGCTAGCCACTTATAGACAGCAAACTGTTACAATAACTTTGCAAGAAAGAATGTACCCAACATGGGAATGCCCATGCACCATATAATGCTGCATGGTTCTCCTGCCTAACCACCTTCTGTAGAAAAAACACCTGGGTAATGTTCTTTGTCTTCAAGACCATTTATCCATTATCCTCACAGTGGACTGAAGATATGTTTAACTTCAGCACTTTTCTTCCGTGTCACCATGTGGATGCTGTGCATGGCACTGGTAGCTAATAATAGAACAGTGTTCATGATGTGGCTGTCAAAACATTCACCTCAATAATGAAATTTCATCAAAATTCATTGTAGCAACTGGATCTTCAGTCATTCTGATGGCAAAAATGTTACAGCACAAAATGTTTTATTTCATTCAAAGTTATGAAACAATGCTGTTATTCAGGCAGGTGGCAGAAGGTTAAGGTTAACTGTGATGAGCTAACAGCTTTGAAAAATGCTAAGCACTCCAGTCTGTGTTTGTGCAGTTCTGTGGTATATGTTGCTTATGCTCCAGTGAGACTTGTACATAACAGCTCTGAAAGACAAGTTTCATATCAGAGAGGTTTCATTTATTTATTTATGCATTTATTTATTTATATTTTGGTAATCAAGTAAGTGAACTTATACTGAGAAACTTTTCAGCCATGACCCAGGCCACAAGGACAAAGACTATATCAAGTAAAACATGCACACATAATGCATTTGTCTTTTTTTCCTGATTCTGGGGTGTAATCAATGTTTTGTGCAGTACAACAGAATAAGATCCACCAAAGGACTACACTTTCACTGCATCATCAAGAACTTCTGCAGTGACTTATACATTTCCCAGTTTTCTTTGCACATAGCAGCAGCTATAAAACAATATGAGCAATATGCAAAGTAAACTGCATCCTGAAGGAAGGGTCTGCTACTATTTACATAGACAAGAAGTTATGAAAACACCCAGTGCTCACAACAAGTACACGGAATGCAGCAAAATACATACAGTTAGAAATATACTGAAGAGCTTGTAGTACGGGTACAGATTGTACATAAAGCACTTACACCCAAGCACCCATTGACACCTGTGAGAAGCAAACAGCATCTATCCTGCACATTAATGCAACACACCACAAAAAAAGAATAAAAAATACAGGTACTCTGTGAGTAATGAGATCACAAGAACTACAACTACAAATATAATACAATAGTCACTAATATCTGCTGGAGAAGTTAAAATTAACATCAGTCAATTAAAGTACATAGCAAGCAGTATTACTCCTAAAAAATGCAACATGGCCATAAAACAATACCAGTACTGTTATTAGGACAGTGTACTTTGTGCAAGATGCCAGCAGCTACTGTATACTAATACTGCAGACACAGAAGCACATTTTCAAATATATGCTCTGGAGAACCAGAGTGATATATCATATACTAAAAAAACAGAATAGTAGATGATGTGATCTAAAACTGACATACATATCAGAATGACTCAATCAGCACATATACTGCATCCACTCATATACAGCTGACCAGCCAGTTCAAATACACAGAGAATTTGTACGTACTGCTCTCACCAATGAATTCATCTGTTGCATACTCTACACATAAGAATCTGCATATGATTGCACATCTACCCATGTATGTATGCATACATTTCAAAGATATAGATAAATGTATGTACGTACTAAAAGGCCAGCAACAGCATAAACATGAACACATGAATGCATAGATACTCATGCACCCATTACTTATGCATATGTGCACATACACAAACTCAATGTAGGTACAGAGATACTTGACAGAATGTGACCCAAAGTACCATAGCTGGTGTCAGTCACATTTGATACATGGTGTCAGAGATATAACATGACTATTATGTGCAGAAACTGAAAACAATATAGGTTTTTATCTTGTCATGATGTTCTACACATTTCAAACTTGTCACCAGCTCAGAAATTACTCCTTACTAATTTTAATTTTTTTAAATCCCTGAATGCCCTCATGGGGGCAGACATGCTGATGTCATCTTTTCTTGGAAAGCTACTTCTTGCTTTTAATGCACTGTGAGGGCACAGAAGATGAGCTTGTAATGCCCCTAGGGTTGCCATCTTTTAAGTGGGCAAAGTGTTACATGGAGGTCTGGCTAATATGACACTAGTTGCACCCTCTTCCATGACATCACCACAGGAGTGGTGAAGGAGATGCAGTTATGGGTGCAACAGTGTGAATTTATTACAGCATGTTGAAATCTCACAAACCATTTAAATTATGCAGCTTTAATAGTAAAAGAGAACATTACTGCAAAAACACATACATTACTCAGTTGTAACAAGTAAACTTAGGAAAAAACACTACTTATATTAAACAATTAAGTTTATTTAAAAAAGCAAAAAAAAAAAAACTCTTAAAATTCTACATATTACACTAACCATGACTATTCTGATAGCAATAAACCTATAGCATTAATTTACTCAGCACAATGATGCAAAAAAGAACAAGCCCAAGAGCAGCGCGGCCATATTCACACTATACTCAAAGCAGTACATTTTAAATTTATAAAAGACAGCATTAAAAACAAAGTACTCATATTTCCACTTATAAAAGCAAACTATCTTAAAACAGCCATGAGAACATCTATCTAGTAGAATACCAAATGTACTACATTTAACTATGAACATATCCCCTCAAAAAGTAAAAAGTTACACACACATACACGTTTTCACTTTTAAAAGTAGTTCTTGCAAGTCATCAGTAAACAATCACTATAAAAAATACCCATAGCAGTACATCTTAAACTTCTTCAAGACAGCATTAAAAAATAAATTACACATATTTTCACCCAAAAAGTACAAACTGTCTCAAAATATTTCCATCTGCAGTCTCAAAGTACCCCAATACAGCCACAATAACATTAGAAACATTTCAAGTACACTACATTTATCCATGAAGATTGCCCAGAAATAAAAAAAATCTTCTATACCCATATTGTAACCTTTAAATACTACTGCTTCCAAATCATCCCAAATCAAGCAACAACTACAGAGTAAAATATATATATATATATATATATATATATATATATATATATATATATATATACTATATATATCTATCTATCTATATCTATATATATATATATATATATATATATATAGATGTATGTTCATAGGTTCATAGGTAGGTACTAGGCTATCGGCCCAAGGGCCCAAGTAAGCATAGCCAACAAAGTTCCCTGGCTTACACCAACCCAAGGAGGTTAATTTCCTGTGCCTCTGTTGAGCAGAGCCACAGAAGTGATCCCCGGGGTATATTTCCTATTTCCCATCCACTCATCAAGATTTTTCTTGAAAGGTGTTAATGAGGAACTTTGCTTGACATAGATGGATAGCTTGTTCCAGAGTATGGAAAGTCTCTGGGACAGGAATCTATCCCTCCAGCAAGTCCTGTTTATTCTGGTGATAAGGTTTAGGTCCCTAGAGTGTGTAGCTCGGAGGGACTGGGATTTCTTTAGGTGTAGCATGTCCAACAGCTCTGGGTTTGACATAGCTTTATATGTTAGGCAGGGATCACTTTGGAGTAGGCGATATGCTACAGAGTAGAGCTGGAGTTTTTTGAGATGGTCAGTGTAGGACATCTGTTTGAGGCCAGTAATCCTGTTTGTGAGGTACATCTGTGGCCTTTCCAGCTGCTGCAGATGTTTTGTGAGGTACATTCCAAAAGGGGCGTTGTACTCTATAATGGGTCTAATGAGTGTCGAGTAGAGGGGAACAATGACCTCTTTTTTTCCTGGATGAGAACCCTTTTGTGATGAGGTGTAACATGTAGAAGGATTTCCTGACTACTGTGGCAATGTGATTATCAAAGGAGAGACTACTGTCCACCTGGGTCCCAAGGTCTCTTATCACACATTCAGTGTTAAGAAGACTGTCGTCTATGTGGTAGCTCATGGGTACAGAGTTTCTACCAAAGAGGATAACAATGCACTTTTTGGCATTGAGCTTGAGGCTATGGCTCTGACACCAGGTATCTGTCTCAGTGTAGCCCTTCTGTAGGATGTCCACATCATTTGGGGACTCGACTATAGCTCCTAGTTTGCAGTCATCTGCGAACTTCATTAGCCGGAGGCCTTCTGTGTTAGCCTGTACTTCAGAGAAGTAGATACTAAACAGGAGAGGTCCCAGGATTGAACCCTGTGGTACTCCACTTGTCACTGGTTTGAAGTCAGATTTGGAGTCTGCAACATTTACAGTGTGGGTTCTGTCAGTGAGCCAGTTGGCAACCCATCTTGTGACATAGGGATTTATACCTAGTTTAGTGAGTTTAGCTATAATTCCAGAATAGGGGATTGTGTTGAAAGCCTTGGCAAGGTCAAGATAGGCTGTGTGAACCACCTTATCCTCTTCTACGGCTTTGGTGACTGCCTCAAAGAAGTCGACCAAGTTCAGGAAGCATGATCTGCCTTTCACAAACCCAAACTGGGTGGGGTCCAGCATTTGGAGGTTACCAGTGTCTTTGTTTATGAATTCCATGATGATACATTCCATGGCCTTGCAGACCAGGCTCATCAGGCTAATAGGGTGATAGTTCCCAGGATCAGTGGTGGATCCCCCTTTGTGGAGTGGGATAACTGTTGCTGTGTGCCATTCAATGAGGACAAAAACTGACGTAAGGCTATGATTGAACATAGTGCTTAGGTGGGGAGCCAGTTCATTCTGAAGCTCGTGTAAAACGCAGCCTGGGTGTGTGTGTGTGTGTGTGTGTGTGTGTGTGTGTGTGTGTGTGTGTGTGTGTGTGTGTGTGTGTGTGTATATATATATATATATATATATATATATATATATATATATATATATGTATATAAAATATGTGTGTATGTTTATACATGTGTGTATGTATATCTATATATATATATATATATATATATATATATATATATATATATATATATGTCTACCTGATAATGCCGAAACTGCAAAACGCTGACGACGAGAACACTGACACCAGCAGATTGACAACGGAGATGATCGACAGTTGAAAATCCTGACACTGAGAACACCGACATGTTAAGGTAAGTGTGGGGTTAGGGTTAGGGGTGGATTAAGTGAGTTAGGGTTAGGGCGCAGATTAGGTGAGTGTGCGATAGTGACAGACTGTAGGGTTAGGGGCGGGTTAAGTGAGTTAGGGTTAGGGCGCAGGTTAGGTGAGTGTGCGATAGTGGCGGACCTTAGGGTTAGGGTTTGGGTTAAGGTTAGTTCATAGATAGTTGTGTATGTAAGGTTTATTGTATGTTTGTAAGGTTTTTGGTGTGCTTGTGTTGTGTGTGTGCTTTTTGAACAGGGGATTTGTTTTGTTTGTTGATTGTCGGGATTGTGGTTTGTCGGGCATGTGAAGTTTCATTTTTTTGAACTTTCGGTTTTGTGGTGTCGGTGATTTCGTTGTCGGTGTTTTCGCATGTCGGTGTTATCAGGTAGACCCATATATATATATATATATATATATATATATATATATATATATATATATATATATATTGCATGTACATACTTCTTGTACCTTTAAAAACTACTACTTGCAAATCTCAAAATAACCACTACACAGATTTAAATACCATACAATGCACCCATTTACCTCTAAACATTAAAAAGTTAAGAATTGAAGTAAAACACAATATTCCCAATTTTTAAAAAGCTAGAGCCATAAAATACTATTTGCACTTATTTACTACTATAATCACAGTCTTTGCTGGGCTGGCTTGCTTCTCTGCTGGAGTGGCTATCTAGCTAGCTGGGTGCTGGAGTGGCTGGCTGGCTAGCTAGATGACTGCTCAAGTGTCTGGCTGGCTAGCTGACTGCTGGAGTGGCTGGCTAGCTGGTTTCTGGAGTAGCTGGCTGGCTGCTGGAGTGGCTGGCTGGCTAGCTGGCTGTTGGAGTGTCTGGCCGGCTAGCTAGATGGCTGCTCAAGTGGCTGGCTGGCTAGCTGACTGCTGGAGTGGCTGGCTGGCTGGTTGCTGGAGTGGCTGGCTGGCTGCTGGAGTGGCTGTCTGGCTAGCTGGCTGCTGGAGTGACTGGCTGTCTGGCTAGCTGGCTGCTGGAGTGGCTGGCTGGCTAGCTAGATGGCTGTTCAAGTGGCTGCCTGACTAGTTGACTTCTAGAGTGGCTGTCTTTCTGGCTGCTGGAGTGGCTAGCTGGATGGATGACTGCTGGAGAGGCTAGCTAGATGGATGAATGCTGGAGTGGCTAGCTGGATGGATGGATGCTGGAACAGCTAGCTGGATGGATGAATGCTGGTGCAGCTAGCTGGATGGATGGGTGCTGGAGTGGCTAACTGGTTGCAGAAGTGGTTGGCTTGTTGCTGGAGTGGCTAGCTGGCTGTAGAGTGGTTAGCTGGCTGGATGACTGCTGGAGAGGCTAGTTGGATGAATGACTGCTGAAGTGGCTAGTTAGATGGTTGCTGGAGTGGCTAGCTGGATGGCTGCTTAATAGATGGCTGGCTGGCTAGATGGATTGATGCCTGGCTGGTTGGCTGGCTAGATGGATTGATGGCTGGCTAGATGGCTGGGTGGCTGGCTAGATGGATTGATGGCTGGCGCTGGCTGACTAGATGGCTGGCTGGCTGGCTGAATGGGTGGCTGGCTAGATGGCTGGCTGGCTGAATTGATGGCTTGATGGCTGACACTCTGGCTAGCTAGGATGTTAGAAGAAAAAAGAAGACAAATCTTAGTTTGTTTTATTAGCAGCTGTAGAATCGCTAATAACAAACCGCTCAACAGCCGTGATGTTTGCAGGGCTCTTCCTGCCCTAATCCCTGCCCCCTTCATGAACTGCATCCAATTGCTGCATGATTTACAACACTTGGACCTAACAGGAACTGCTCTGCCTGCAGGTCTGAGTTCATGACGTAACTGAGTGCCTTGGAAAAGCCAGAAGTATTTGCAGCTTTTCCATGGTGATTCAGTGCGAGTGAAAAGTGGGGCTTTTCAAGTCCCACTGCTTTGAACACCAGGCAACAGAATAAAAATAGCTCAACCCAGGAGTGTCCCACTCAAATAGCTTAAACATCACAGAGTTTTTGTAAACAAATTTGAGTATCAGGCCGTGTCTCAGCACTCCATCCCCACCATGCTTTTCTCATTCAGTCCTAACATCACAATTCCTGCTTTAGAAAACCTCATCCAATTTGTCAGCCATAAATGGCAACTCTGAAAAAAATCCAAATGCCATTGGGCAATGTTGTTATACTATTAGTAGCACTGTTCATCAGATATATAGCTCTGTGGGTTGCCTAGCCACCCCCCCAAAAACACTGACAAGCACTTCTGCTCCTGGTTCACAACTTTCTCTGCAGTAGTGTACCACCTAGTGGGGTTCCTGCTATCATGCACTGATGCTATGTATTTCTGTTCTTCCATATATGCCATTATTTCTGGAGTACATATGAGAGTCTTCATCTTTGTGCCATATGAATTTCTATGTTTATTTAGATGATTAAATCTAGGCATTGTGAAATTATAAAGGAAAACAATAGCATGGTAGAAATGGTATGGTTAAATCAATAAATACAGTGAATTCCAAAAGTGCAAGACCTTCACAAAAGTGTGTATTCTTTTAGCAATGGCTTTGTAAACTGTGCATTGCATAGTCACAGTTAGTATACACTCTGCTCATCAGAAGTTAAGAGTGATGCCTTGCAGTATAGCAATTTATTCTATGCTCAATTTTGTGGAAACAGTGGGTAAATACTGCATCATCTGCCATGTGCAATCACCTGCCACACACACTGTAATTTTACTAGACACTGTTCACATGTAACAGTGCAGTCTGCCATGCAGAGCTTGTTAAATAGCAAATGGTATGATGGTACATGCCGATCTTCATTCTGAGTCACTTCTCCTGGCACCATATGCACTTCTGGCATGGAATCCCTGGTCCAGCAGGTGTACTGCTGTTATCATTTTTCTGCATGTGTCCAAACTAAGTATATGTGGCGATTAAGAAAATCTCCTACCACAAACACAATAACATGGCCACCGAAGTTCCCTGCATGCAAACCATTTACACACTAGGAAGATAGCATCAAAATACCTTACAGAATCTGAAATATATGTTTGCAACAAAGATGTTTAATTTCGCAGAGAACTAGGAACAAGACAAAACTAAGTGTTGCAATTAGACTGAATTTCAGTTGTATTATAAGCTCACACTGAGTTACTTCATGGTTATCAATATTCCATTCATAGATTATAATAGTTTAGCAAACAATGACATGAATCAAGCCTCTGAATCATTTTCTTGCCAAGTTTCTTTGGAAAATGGCCACAGCCCCACTACTATATATAATTACTTGTTCAGCAGTGTTTTCTTAGTATCTTGAGCAGTGCACATATGAGTTTGACACTGCTGCTTTTGGCAAAGCACTTGGAACATTTGAAGATATTCTGCAGAGTACACTATGGTGATGACATAACTGTTTATTATGTGAGCAGAAATTATGTATTCTAAATCAAAGGTCAAATTAACACAACTGAAGTGCCTGCATTAGTGTTATAACCCATGTTAGTCTATAATAAAGATAGGTATGAAGTCATATCCATTAATGCATACAAGACTGATTAATTTAGAACAGTGCAGGTGATGAACAAGTATTGATTTATCTAATTACAATATAAAAAAATTAGATGAGCTTTTATCTACCATTTGACAATATGTATGTAAGAAAGGAAAAACTGGAAAACATAATTTTCAGGTTATAGAAGACATTTGACATCAGTCAGAAATGAATGGTGCTGCCCTGGCCTAGAGGGTGAGTAAAATTAGAGTTTTCAACACATAATGCTGATAACATGTTTACCATTAGAGATCTAATTACTTGCTCAGCTGAATGGGTTAGCTACATGGTAATGTGCAATTGTTGTGTTTCTTACAGAGGAAAATTTTCCAGAGCAGACAGGATGCATATCAAGAAGCATGTGAGTGAAATGAAACATACAAGTGAAAGCAATGCCATACTTAAGTGTATTGTCACATACCCCACAGTTACTTTTTCCTTTTTTTAGTAATGAAAAAAATGTTATTAACAAAATTACCAAAATGTAAATTAGTGGAAATTCTAACCAAAAAATAAAGGATCTGGATGTTTACAGCTGTGTATACCATCGGTTGTGGATTTTAATTGGGCTACTTTGGGTGACTATCTGTGACCTATGTTTCCAGGGAGACTCATGGGAGGCCACTGAATATAGAACGCATCTACAATATACCTTTATTTTAGAATATATTTCCATTTGTGGTGCTGATCCACAGCAACAGAAAGAAGTAACATGAGAACAGGTGTCACATGATGATCAACAAAAGATCTGGGCGATGCACCTTTGACATGCACACATCAGTTGTAGAACAAGTATTGCCAGGGTCGGGTATTGCTATGCTTCTAAGCTCTTCCACTGTGATATGATGGCATGTTAATTTACAATTCAAATAATGTTAAGATATGTAATGAAAATGAATATCCTTATTCTACAAATAAAGCACAGCACAAACTTTATTATTTAGAGGTGAGGACATTTTTTTATTCACTAATGTGCCCCACAGAGAAAGACAGGAAAATACAAGTGTAACATGATTCTGTTATAGGGAACAGAAATGGTAAAGGGAGAACAAATTAGAATGCATTCACTTCTACAAGTATACATCTTCTGAAGCATAATAACCCCATGATGTTATGATTTAAAAAAGACAGAGCATCCTCCTCTAAACATTACAAAACACTTGTATTCTATGCATATTTGGTAAGAGAAAGCTATTCTGTCTCAAGTTAATGAAGAATTCCCAGAAGGTAATAAAGTACTGATATTACAATTCCATAGAAGTATCACAAAGTAGCCAGGCATTTTTAAAGGCTAGCAGTGGCTCTCCTGCTTGAAATACAAAAAAAAAAATGTTTAAATAAAGGAGCTGTCCATTATGTTCTCTTCAACCCATACATGCAGGCAGAAGAATTGTACTTAGTTTTTACTGGCTAACTCAGAACAGTTAACAGTTCTTTTAAGGGTAGCATCTAAACATGTCCCTTATAACTGCATGGCAGGCAGTAATATCATAAAACCAAAGTCATTAAATTACTAACTAAAATTAGTTTGAAAAATCATAAACACAAGATAGCTTTACTTCTGTTTTATAAGCAGAGATAAAGTAAAAACATCAGAAAATCTGTGAGTTTGTTACCAAGCACATCATGAATTAATAAAAGAAACTGCCCAATGAAATTGAACTAACACAAAAGCATGTTCAAATGATGCCTGAGAGAGTCATGCTTAACATGTCTGAAAGTTCAGTAAAGCTGAACATGTGTACTGGTAGACCTGGATAAATTTTAACTAATTAAAAAAAGACCCTTTTGGCTGGCAAATCAAAAGGTAAGTATTTTCCTGTGTACAGGGTTTGTTAAATTATAAATAATATTCTGGAACATGTGCAGGGAAAGCAATAACCTATAACCTGCATCCATATCATAGTGTATAATTTATTTTTAGTGACAGGGAATAGATTGCTTTTGAGAGTATGATACAGATTAAATAGTGGAAGCCATTCGGAGGGGAGTAGTACCACTGTTCTGTACCCATACAGCAGTCTAAACTTTTTGTGTGGGGTTGGGCACTGACTATGCCCCTTGAGTATGCACCCAATAAAATACTGAATAACATACATGGGGTGGGAGTGTTTGTGTTCATTGAGTATGTGCCACATAAAATAATAGAAGCTGTGAGGAGGAAACTGATTCTCATTTTGTATGTTCCTTATTTCTTAGTCAATAAAAATGGAAGATATGTAGGAGAAATAAAACCCATATTCTATGTCCCTATCACAGTGCAGACAGTTTGGAGGTAGAAAAATTGAATGGATCCAGCAAATATGCACCCTTGCAAGAGCTCTATGGAACCGACAGACATTTATTAAAAAATCTTTTAGAAATGCACCATTCACAAAATGAGCACATGCATAGATTTTTCTGTACAGATGAGCCCTTTGTTGCACGTCTGCATCTATCAACATTGTCTCTTGTTAAACTTTTCCACATTTGCCCACCATTCTATGTATCGACTCATGGACTTTCCACTGTATTCACTACAGACACATTGATTCACTGTTCCCCATTATCCAAAAAATCATAACTAGTACTCATCTTGAATATGGTAGTTATTTGTTTTGAAAAGCCCACTGTTTTCTTCATATTTTCAAGAAACTATGGAAACAGCATTCGAGCCTCGTTGTCATAACAGACTCTGCCCACTTGCAGTTCTTACTATGGTCATATAACACTTGATAATAGTGATTATAAGATTGCTCCCAGGCTATCCTTAGAGACTTCAGATTCTTTGAGGTAATTTCTTCTATCCCTAGAGCAATGAATGGTCATTTACTGAAGGAAATTCTCTCTGTGAACTCTCATGGGCGGTATGTGAACATTGTTATCATCTATTAATCAAGAGGTATTGAACAGCAGTCCACCTTAATAAAAGTGCCCTGGTTTAGGCATTTGTGAAACTAGGATAACACTTAGTATGCTCTAGAAATTCTTGTAGCTTGAGTGTCTCCTTCTCACACTTTTGTACATTTGGTGGTCATGAGGTTGGTACCCCCTTCGTTCTTTGGACTCCCTCATTTCAGGTCTACCAGTTCAGACAGTCTGTCAGTAGTTCAGAATGTCTGTTTTCTTTCTGCTATTCACATGTACTACCTTTCTAAATCTATCTACAAACCACAAAGGGCTGCTCGGGTCAGTCTTTATTCCAATAATGTAGCTGAAACTTGGAATAAAATGTCCACATCAATCAGGTCTATCTCACACCTTCATCTCTTCAAACCACTACTAAAATGCTTTTGTCTGCCTTCTGGTTTCTCCCTGCTTATCAACTGGGACATGGCTTCTCCTAACATCCTCTATCACCTTCTCTTACCTCCCACTAAATCACTTAACCTACTTATTCTCTTATAATACTTTATTGTAATACTTAAACTACTATACCTGCTTTTAATTACCACAACCAAATTACCATTCCATCGCTACTTCACTATTAACAGTTAAACTTGCTTATCACCTCTAATACCTCACTCTAATGTATTTCATAAATTACTCCTACCTACCTACCTATCTTATACACCACTCTTCTATCTGTAAATTCACAATACAATGCTTATATATTAATGTTTGTGAATATCAATGTTGTTGTTGTTGTTGTATCTTTTGGCTTTTCCCGGTTAGGGGTCGCCACAGCGGAAGTCCTGTCTGCTAATGATTGGCAGTAGATTTTTACATGCCGAGTTGCCAGCCCTGATGCACAACCTTCAACGAAGGTATGCCCATTCAAGCATGTCTCCACACAGAAGATGCTCTAGCTGAAAATCGAACAGGACAACGTCTTACTGTGAGGCAACAATGCTACCGCAGCACCACCACTGCAGTTCCATTTTGTGAATATCAATACTAATTTTATTATACTGACTACTATGCTATGTATTCACTGAAACTGGATTATAAAATTTGCTATTGAAAATATTGATTGCATTAAATTGTTACCTTGGAGCTTTTCTCCCTGGGCCTTCACTGAAAAAGAGCACTTGTGCCCAGTTGGAATTTCCTGGTAAACAAATGTGAATAAATAAAGAAAACTTCCTTTATATTTAATCCTGTTCTCTATGTACCTAACAAGGTTTCATTTTTATTTTTCCTTACTGCCATTCTCATACCTGCAAAATGTTACATCTCCTTGCACTATAGCTGAACTGAATATTCAGCATGTGTTTGTGATATTGATCCTTGCTGTGCAATTCTTACCCAATCAGACTTGTAAAAGTAGCAGCAACCCCTCCTAAGTATTCTAATATACTGCTGCTGCCTTCCTGTATCCCATGCAGTATATATATTTTCAGCAAGGCTATATATCTCCCTTCTAGCTGAGTTTCATTACTCTAGTCATGTGCTGACACTATGAACTTTGTGCCATTCCAGCATGCATCTTTATTTACCAAGTATTTGCCAGGTAGCTTATGAGGCTGCATTTCAAACTAATTTGGTACAATTTACAAATGTAACCATCAGTTATTTACTTGATCTAAGTAAAAGACTAGTTTAACTTAACTACTCACAAACACAGCATCATTTTTGCTTTCCTTGTCTTTAGAAATTCATTTAAGGTGCTGAGGGGACTGAAGTGATCGTGTGAGATGTTACATTTCCAAACTGTTTTTTTCTAGTTTAAAAATGAAATTTCAGGCACATATTCCAATATTTTAGCACAATTTTCACATATCTCATGCATTTGATAATAAGACATTGTCTATTTCAGTTGAAGTTTGCCTTTGAAACAAAGGAGATGTATTAACAGGATTGTGTTTACCTGGAATCTCTGATGTATATTCTTACGGAAGTACACATTAATAAAATAATTTTTGTTTAGCTTGTTAGATGGCTATTTAGAAAGATTATTGTGAAGTGAAAGAACGTTGTAATCACAAAATAACAGTGAAAGTCTCTGCCCCTTATGATGTTAATCTGGTAGTTAGGAATACCTGCTAATATGAATAGCAGGCTAAAACATAAGTCCTCAGTGAATGTGTCAATGGCTCTTAAATTAAAACTAAAAACACGATTAAAGAACGTCGCCTACCTAGCCACATTGATTTCCCCTTAGCATATTCTTTAATTCACGCTTATAAAAATCTCTCTCCAGCAAAATATTAAATAATCTACTTAAGTGGTTAACAGAATTATTATCCAACTAACAGAAGTATCCAATTAACAGAAGTATTAGCTGACAAACTTTTCACTGAAATTACCAACCTCCATGAAGAAAGACTAGTCAGTAGCAATCTTCTGGATTTCCTCACGGTCGACCACCCAAGTCTCCCAGTTTCTTTCGGATCCCTAAACCTCAAAGAGTGCTGATGATGCACCTTACAGACTGGTAATTGCTAACAGAGACAGCATCACAGAGCCCATGTCAATTTACTTTAAAGGTACAGATCAAACCCTTGGCTGAGAAAAACAAATCATTCATCCTTGACACTGCAGATCTACTTAGGAAAAATCAGGAATCTTACTATAAGCGAAGATGCTTGGTGGGTTACAATTGATGTTGAGGCCCTGTATACTGTGTCACCACATGATTACTGTATCAGAGCAGTAGTTCAGGCATACCAGAAAGAATGGAATGCTTTACCAGAAGAACTGGATGTGACACCCTTCCTCTGGACCAGTGATCAAGGAGTCTCAAGCCTCACCATGGAGACCAGTGAGGATATCACACGCACAACCAAGAACACCACATGCTCCAACGCCACAGCTAGATTCACTAAAATCCTCCAGCTAGATCTATAAGGTAACAAACCGCCATCAATTATACTGAGCTTTTTCCACAAGGGTACTAAATTACTTTGAAACATGGAAATAGAGTTGAAAATACAGCAGCTTTTGACCAAGAACTAATCACATTTCAGAAGCGGCACCACAGTCACTAATTTAAATATAAGTACACACACACAAAAATTGTAAATAACTGATATGCCACGGTTTAAAACATAAGAGTAAACAATAATAAAACAAAAGGAACATGAAAATAGTAAATATCTTCACAAACAAACAGCCAACAGTCCAAGACAGGCAAATCCTAAAACATGCTTTGGCATCTTAACCTTGAGACAGAGCTGAGTACTGAATAAAGCATTGCAATTTTCACTGGGACACAATTAAAGAATTACTGTAAAGGATTACTAACTATAAAGGCACTGCTTTGGAACCAACTAGGTTCTGTCGCTTTCACAAAAATGCTGCAAAATGACTTCTTCAAAGGATAAAAATAAAAGTAAATTTCAGTAACAAGTGTGGGCCTTGTGGTATATTATTTCATTCAAGCCAGGTGCTCTTGTAGCCATTAATTCAATTAAAAGATCAAATAATTCTTTTCAGCTGGATCATTTCCTATCTCAGACAACATACATGCAAACAACATTTAAACCATCACTCAACAATGTAATTAAAATTATATTGAAGACTTATGTGAATATGCACGCACTCAGTCACTGCCAGGTGTTTTATGTTATTATTCGGACATATGTTCAGTCATCCATTTGGATTAGTGACACACATAAAATGCCTCAAAAAGCTCACATTTGTCAACATTCTCAGAAAAAATGTGGCAGTCATTGCATTACACTAGGAAGCTTAAAAAACTGCCTACCATGACACATTTTAAAACTTTGGATTTACTTTCTCCCACATACAAAAATATGAATAGCAACACATCTTCTGCCAGGTGGATAAATCAAAGTGGTGTTGCATGTTGCAGGTTTTCAAAATATGAATCTGTTCACAGGGTTTTATTCGTCTGAATTTAAAAACAGGGTCCTTGTGCTTGTTATTTTCCATGAGCTCTCCTCGTGGAATTAAATATTGTGGATTTTATTAGAAGATGGCATATGTCCCTATTATACTACTATATAAATAGGTGTGGTTCTCATATTAAATAATAAATGTTCTTTTCTTTCTTTTTCGAATTCCGTCATCGATGTTCCCAGGGGGTGATACGATATATCTTAAGTTATAAAATGTCGTAGTAACTACCTTTTTTACACAGGCTGGCATATACCTACAATGCAGGTAAACCAGGGCTTAATTTATTACAACTTCTGGCCCTTATCTTCATCTAAACAACATTTACTGGGTCACCTACTGACCCCGCAGGTCTTGTATCCTTTAAGTTGTGCATTATATTCTCTCAATCTCATATCTCTAAACAGATCCTTGGCGCTCATTCCTCCTTTCCTAAACAACATCTATTCCAGAACCTGCATATCGGATGCATGCTATTCATAAAGACTAAACTTCTGGAAAACATATTCACTTAAAAAAACTTAGATTTAAAGCCTGCCCTTTTGGATGAGGTCTCTACAGAAAAGCTCGTATATTTCCTCTCCACAGGTTGATATGGTAAATCTAAAGCCGCAGGTATCAAACATTTTTTTCATATGATAGCCCAAATGTCATTATTCAACAATCCCATAAGATAAAAAACGCTATATTTACAAGGTTATGTCACCATTTACCATGGGGAGGCCAAGTCTCTAGCCCCACAAGCCCGTACCCCTGCCCATTGTGATAGCGCAAAACATTCATGTACAATGACAATGCCAACCCATGGCCACAAACTAATCCTCAACCTAGGCCCCCTCACCAGTCAAAAAATATTTAGTTTTCTCTCCCTCTATAAATATACACCCCTGTTCTAATTAAATTAAGTAATGTCACCCTGTAAAATAATATTATCCAACATGAATGTGCCTTTCTTCAATTGCCACTAATTCTTCTCCTTAAACTGTAAATAAATTGTTAACATCTGTCTCCACCATCTATGCATTAGTACTATTGTATGTCACCATCTAAACACCACTAATGTTCAAACCATCCTGTATCACCCCCAGCTATGTTAGTCCACAAGGTATCATGAATCCAGAGAGGATGATAGTTCCTTTAATCTATCTTTGGTTTTTCTTATAGCATTTTCATGCAATCATGTTCCAAAGGAAGGCTCATACGGCCCCATCATCTTCTGAGGGCACTCCTGGGGAAAGAGAGCATTTTTCATCCATATCTCTTCATTTTCCTCTTCAATGAACTTTCATGTCATGTTTTATCCATTTGAGCTGTGAGAGCTTGTCTTACCACTCTATTCTAAATTAGGGCCTTTGATGCATATCGCTGTTTTTTCATCTTTTATTTGTCAACAGTTGCATTTTTAGGCTCACAATTGTACCCACGCTCCTCCTTGAGCCTATTCAATTTCCATTTGCTACTTTGTGCTTTTTATCTCATTTGCTCTCATACTCTTGTCAATTCTAATTAAAATTTGTTTGTAGTTTAGTAATTTAAAGTACTTTAATATTCTTCATTCCTTAGGTTTCTATGAAGTTCATAGGTGAACATGTGGGGACATAAACACTATTTTTCTAAAATTAGGGTTAATCATAAATCATTCTCAGAACTATACCACTGTCCATATTTAAGGTTACCCATAGTTCCGAAACCATACATCCATCATTATTAAGGCATTTCTTACAAAATAATTGTTAATCTTCTATAAAATCAAGCTAATTTCAGTTTCATCAATAAGGCATAGCCCTGTACTTTCACGACAATACCATGATATGCTTTATAGTCACAACTCTTTTTAAGTTCTTTACCTGGACGCGCATGATCTCTTCCCAACCCTCTTTCTCTCTTCCTTCTTCATACTCTTTCGAGTATGGCTCTGCTTCTTTTGCTCCTTTCCCCGCTGGTCAGTTCTATAGCTTTAAGTTCTATATCTCCTGCGTATCCCGCTTGATTGAGGTGCTATGAAGCGGAGTTCTATTTAGGCATTGGATTATTTATCTGGAAAATCATAACACATTCATCAGTTGTTCCTCTGCGTATTTGGATTGTGCTATTAACTGAAGGCGTTATGTTCCATAGGTTACGTCGTCAGTTTAATCAGTGTAATAACCAATCTCATTTATGTTTCTCAATTATTCTCAATTTCATGTGTTCGTGGTTTGGCTTTCTTCTCCAGCATCTTGTTGGCGTTGTTTCTGAACTTGCTGGTTCATGGTTGACGTCTTTTCATTATTCTCCAATTTCAATCGGCCGTCATTATGAATTCTCTCAAACTCTAGCCAATTTAAGATATTTTCATTCTCTCTATTTCTCAGAATTCTTTATTTTAAAGTGTTTCATCATTCCCCAATCTTCGTTTCTGGATTCCTATAATCCAGTGTAGTGATCGTCTAGCCTCTGTTGAAGTTCTGTCATCTCTGCAGTTGCACTCTGGTGTTCTGGGTTCCGCTGTTCTCTAAGGCTCCTTACATACTTGAAATGGGTAATATCTCTCTCAATATACCATATTTGCTAAATCTTTAGATTCAATTAATATATATTTTCATGCATCAAAGTGATAACGACCTTCCTTATGATGGCATGCATAGAATTCCCATCCCCCCTAGGAAACACATTTGCAGTTTATTAAAGTGGAAATTCTGCCATTATTGACGCTGTCAGTTTATTAATCTGGTATGTTCTTGCTCTCATGTGGTCATCACTCTTCTGTCAGTCTTGATGTTCAAACCCCAAATTCAAAATCTCTCTGATGTTCTCTAAGTATATAAATCTAAAAGTCTTTCTCCTTCTGAGTATATATATCGTAACTTAATTTACTCACCTATATATCCAGGCTCCTGTTAACCATGTCAACTCCCATATCTCACCAATTCTATATAAAGCCATAGCATGTACAGCACATATCCAATATCCAAACAATGCACAAAGAGTTAGGTCCAAAACCAAAAAACTTACGATATAGAAGCCAAAAGTCAACAAAGAACGCCACCCATTAAAGCAGAATACTTTAAAGATTATGAAATTTGACAATAGAATACAAGAAGGACATGGATAGAATAAAATTTCTGGGAAATTTAAAGAAAGCCAGGAATTCTTAACAATTTAAGCAGGAAATTCTGGGAAATTTAAGCTTCAGCAGAAGGCTGAATAAACTTGCTCAAGATTGATTAACATACATACAATGAAAGGCTGCAGCAAGGAAAGATCAGATGATGAACATAGGTATGCATCCATACATGGAAGCCTTAGAGGGTTGATAGGGTTCATAAGATGCTCTGGATGATAAGCCTGGATTTGACATGAAAAAAAATGATGAGGTACTTCTTGACTAACCCCCATAAGAAATATGCTATAAGAACCATTTTCCCACCCTCCCACCCGGGGGTGGGTGACTTGAGAACCCATATGTATATAGGAGGAACAACATGGAGGGGGTGTGTGACTGGTAAATATTGTGAAGGAATATGAACAGACATTTAGGACCCTATGTAGATAGTGTGAGAAACATATTGAAGGATACAAAGAATTTACAGAAAATTAGGGTACATGTTGATTTTCACATTAGATTAGACTAAAACAATTATGGTCACAGATATAGAATACAATTTTGTTGGATTAATATAAGGGTTACGACGTGGGGTTTAGTGAAAACATTGTTAGGTTTAGTTTTAGCAATGAAGGGGAAAACATTGTATTTTGTTAGCTTTGAGAATAAATGCTTATATGGCGATTGCGTGTCTGGTGCCATGGCCATGGGCACCCCGACAATGATAGCATGTATTTGTTGTACCCAAAACAGTATGTGAAAGTAATTGTATTTGATAATGTTATTCTACGGGATGGAAAATGTATATATCGTGGGATGGATGTTTTTATTTTACATTGGGATGGAGCTACTACATTACTATTAAACTACCTCTATCATTCCTACATTCCATTCTCTCACATTCTTTAGAAAGACCATGAAAGCCTCTTACAGAATGTATAGACGAATGTATGTGGAAGGGCTTACAAGAATATGTTGGAAAAATCTAAGGACCCTAAAAAGAATGTTGAAAAATAGTTTCACATTACAGCACGATATGCATCCACGATATAATGATGAAAGGACAGTCAGTAGACAGGATCTGTTTAGATAGTGAGTCTAGATGATAAAGAAATTTGATAAAAGAGTTTGTGACACAGGGGTATCAGACATGGAACATAGGTTAAAGATTATTAGTGACTGTAAGGGCCATAGGTGTATATATATAGGTGTAATAAAAACTCCACCTTTAAGGTAAACGCGATGGTATAAAGGAGTGAATTGACAGGACTACAACATTTAAAGCATCACAGGTGTCTTTCACATATATATACATACATACACCATATTGTCGAAAAAAACTTTTAATTTTGACCAGTGATGTGAAATTTGCACATAGTAGTAGGAGGATGATGCCTTTTTATAGGTAATATAATAAAAAAAAAACCAAAGATAGTGGATGGAGAAACCCTTTAATAGTGGACCAGTCTCCCTAATTTCAGGATGGTACCCTGCCCTGCAGTAAAGCTTGTACATATTGGTACAAACAAGAATTCAGTATTCACTCACCCTAACTGGTAGACAGTTTATTTTTTAAAGTAAGGCAACATGCAGCACCACACCATTGGGTTTTTACCATGAGACAGTGAACACTGCCCCTGTTTTTATGTGGAAAGACAAAATCAATGTTTTAAAACTAGGATCTTTCAACATATGTCAAGTATCAGGAATAAAGATCCACATAATGCACTTAGTAGGCATATAGAAGAGTTTCCCACACATAGTTTTTTGTTTAGGGCTGTTGTTAACATTAGGCTTACCAATAGGGGGGGCGATTTGAAGCATAAAACTGAATTATCAGAATCAAAGTGGATTGTTGAATTAATGGCTACAAGAGCACCTGGCTTGAATGAAGCAGTACCAATAAGGCCCACACTTCAGAATAGACGGGTCTTTTATTGAATTTTACTTGAATTTTATTGGGTGAGTTGTTTTTTAAATGGAGTATTGTTTGCATGTGTAATTTTGTCTGAGGAAGGGAGTAGTCCCGAAAGCGCTTACCACTTTTATTGACTCTGTTTGTACTGAATAAACGTTTTAATAAGGAGCAGCAGTGTCCAGCGACGTTCTTTGTTTCGTTTTGGCTTTATATCGTAAGCTGGACTTTGGTGCAGCACCTAACTTCTTTGTGCATATATCTGGTCATCTGATGCTGGTTCCTACACTACCCCCTTTGCTAGAAACTGAACCAGAATTTAGCATATGTGTGTTACCATACACACAGATAGAGCTTTGCTGAGATGTGTTATAGCATCTGGAAAATATAAAACCATTTCAAAACTTCCATCCTTCTAGGGTAGCAATTAGTTCACCCCTAAGGACAATACAGTAGGATTCCTAGTCCAGGTTTTCACAGACATTTCACCTCTGTCAGCAATCAGAACTGTAAGATACAATCTTTATGGCCTAAACCAGTTAATTTAATTTCAGACTATTTTTCAAAGTTAGTTTGACTGAGATTAACCTCTTCTCTTCCAGTATCCTCTGTTACAATTATATTAATTTGAACAGTTACAATACAGTTTGACATACAGGTGTATTTCTTTTCTGTCCATCAGGACCCACTGCTGGTACATTTTTTCACAAGCATCTGTACAAATCAGTTTGATATACAAATGACATATAATTCTTTACAAAACCCCAGCTACCTATGCTGGCATATGTTACACATCCACTGCCCTACTTCTCCTGGCATAGCTGGCAATACCTCACATCATCACACTGGAAACCATGAGTAGACATATAATTCTTTACAATACTCCAGCTAGCTATGCCGGCATATGTTATACATCCACTTCCCTATTTCTCCTGCATAGCTGGCAATACCACACATAATCACACTGGAAACCATCAGTAGACTGCTTCATCTACTCCTCAACAATAACTTCTTCTGTTTTGGGGATCATTTTTTCCACCAAGTTAGAGGAATAGCTATGGGAGCTGCCATGGCTCCAAGTCTTGCCAATACTGACCTAGGCAAGTGGGAGGAAGAAACCATATACTCCTCACAATACTGCTGACACATGGCCTGTTATGATAGATTTATAGATGACATTCTTATCCTATGGAACAGCAATCTCCAGTTGCTTAAAGAAGTTTATGGCTACATTGGAAGAGTCACTAGTTTCCTGAAGTTTACCACCCTCCACAGCCAAACTTTGGTTAACTTTCTGGATCTCACCCTTAGCAAGTCACCCATGAGAGGGCAATTAACCAATGATCTTTACCATAAACCCACCAGGGTTAACTTACTGCTTCACAGGAACAGCCTGCATCCTTTTAAAATTAAAAGAAACATCATCAAATCCCAAGGACTAAGGATAGGGAGGGTCATCAAGGAAGTTTCTAATTTTACTAAACACATCATTGATCTCTAAAGAGACTTTCATGCTAGGGGCTACAGTGGAGGCTTATCCTACAGATTTCAGACCCCATCATTGAAAAAAAAACATAACAATGAGGATTTGCTCAATAACAGTGACATGAACTCTTGACATATCTGAATGGTCATACAACAGAAAGAAAATAAGAAATGGAGTGTCAGTATGATCTTTACACTACAGACATTTATGAACTCAAAAAAGCCATAACTAATAATTGATGCATCATCAGAGAGAATGACAGCTTAAACAAGATCCCCCCCCCAGACTGATTTTCAATATCTGCTGAGGCAGGAACATTAGGAATATTGTGGAGTACAACCTCTTTCCCCATTCCCTGCAGACTAAACAACCCCCAGGCACCTTCTCATGCAGACCTTCAAACTGCAGCTACTGTAAATAGATGGATGGTAAAGCACCCTTCTTTTGTCCTAACAACAAAAAATTCTTTGAAAGCAACTGGTTTGGTAATCGTTGCACATAAATGATAGTGTACAAGGCCTAATACAAATACTGTAAAGCCTTTTATGTCTGCAAAACCATTAATAAATTAAAGACCAGGATGGCACACCACTACACCGACATCAGACAAGGAATTACCTCCAATCTCTTGGCCAAACATTCCAAGGAAAGTTTTGGACACAACAGCTTTCTGTTTCTCATCATTGATAGAATATTTAACCAGCCATTCCAAGGAAATCTCAATGACTTACTTGAGGAAAAGGAGCTGGAGTGGCAAATTCAGCTAATACCAAACTAACCACCTGGAGTGAACACTATTGCTTCTATCAACTGTATTTTGAACCTATGAAAACTCAACCACCACACATTTTATTGCAGCCACTGCTTGAACTGATATGTGACCACATTTTTAGATTCCACCTTATTTTATCTATAATAAACCTTCTGGCATATCCTTATTTTTCCACTCCTTACAAATTCCAGACCTTACTATATAATTAAGGATGAGCTAATTGTTTTAAATAGGTTCATAGGTTGGTACTAGGCTATCGGCCCTAGGCCTATACACGCCTAGCCATATAAATTCCCTGGCTATTTCTTCCCACAGTATTTACTTCCCTGGACCCCTGACTTTTTCCTTAGTTCCGCCATTATGGATCTTTATTAGCTCTAATGATCAACAGTTGACCACTCATTTTCTTGACCTATCTGTATTATATTATTATTTATTGCTTATAAGTTCATAGGTTCATAGGTAGGTACTAGGCTATCTGCCCAAGGGGATTTATAAGCATAGCCAGAGTGTGTCGGCTTTCGCCGCCCCATTGATTAATTAACTGATCCTCTGTCAAGCAGAGCCAATGAAGTGATCCCAGGGGTGTATTTTCTCTTACCCATCCACTCGTCAAGGTTTCTCTTGAAGAGTATTAGTGAGGGGCTCTGCCTGATGTAATTTGGAATTTTGTTCCAAAGCATGGGGAGTCTCTGTGACAGGAATCTATCCCTCCAGCATGTTCTATTTATTGTTGTGGTGAGGTTTAGCTCACTAAAGCCCGTGGCTCGCAGTGACTTGGATTTCTATAGGTGGAGCATGTCCATCAATTCTGAGTTGGACATGGCTTTGTAAGTTAGGCAGAGATCACCTCTGAGTAAGCGATATGTTACTGAGTACAGCCGGAGATTTTTCAGTCGGGCTGCATAGGACATATGCTTGAGACCAGTAATCCTCTTGGTGAGGTACTTTTGTGGTCTTTCCAGCTGTTGGAAGTGTCTTGTGAGCTACATCCCAAATAGGGCATTGTACTCTATGATGGGTCTAATGAGTGACGAGTAGAGGGGCACTATAACCTCTTTATTTCTAGATGTGAACCCTTTAGTAATTAGATGGGCCACATAGAAGGATTTCATAACTACTTTGGCAATTTGATTGTCAAAGGAGAGATTATTATCTACCTGGGTCCCCAGATCTCTTATTACCTCTTCTGTATTAAGGGGGCTGCCACCTATGTGGCAATTTGTGGGTGTTTTGTTTTTCCCAAATGGGATGACTATGCATTTTTTGGCATTTAGCTTGAGGCCATGACTTTGACACCAGGTGTCCATCTCAGTAAGGCCTTTTTGGAGGATGTCCGTGACAGCCTGAGTGCCAGTTATGGCTCCCAGTTTGCAGTCATCGGCGAACTTGCTTAGCCATAGTCCTCCTATGTTTGCCTGCACTTTAGAGGTGTATATGTCAAACAGTAGGGGTCCCAGGACTGAGCCTTGTAGGACACCACTTGTGACTGGTTTAGAGTCGGACCTGGAGCCCACTATTCTTACCATATGAGTTCTGTCTCTAAGCCAGTTGGCAACCCATCTCATGATGTAGGGGTTTATGTTCAGGCTGGTGAGTTTCTCTGTAATACCCGAGTGGGGAATGGTGTCGAAAGCCTTGGCAAGGTCAAGATAGGCTGTGTGAACCACCTTTCCCTCATCTATGGCCTTGGTGACTGTCTCAAAGAAGTCAACCAGGTTTAGTAGGCATGATCTGACTTTAACAAAGCCAAACTGGGTCGGGTCAAGTGTTTGGAGGTTCCCAATGTCTTTGTTAATGAGTTCCATGGTGATGCGCTCCATAGCCTTACAGACCAGGCTAGTCAGGCTTATAGGGTGATAGTTACCAGGTCAGTTGTGGCCCCTCCTTTGTGGAGAGGAATAACCGTTGCTGTGCACCATTCTATGGGCATGTAGCCTGTGGAGAGGCTGAGGTTGAACAGCGTGTTTAGGTAGGGGGTTAGTTCGTTCTGTAGTTCGTGCAAGACACAGCCTGGGACACCATCTGGTCCCATTGACACTGTGTTTTTGGCTTTTGAAAGGACTGTTTTCACCTGTATATCTGTGAATTTTGGGACACTACACTTTTCCGGTATTGTTGTGGGCCTTTTTGGAGGTGAGAGGGGGGGTGAAGTTTGCACTGAATCTATCTGCCAGGATGTTGACAATAGCAGTAGGTTCAGTATATTTTGTGCTATTTTGCACTAGTTCAGTGCATATCTGTGAGTTGCCACTTAGATTCTTAACATAGCTAAAGAAGGCTTTGTGGTTATCTTTTGAATCCTTGGTTATTTTTCTTTCGAAGTTACCCTTGGATGATTTCATGAGGGACATCAGTTTCTTACTGATACTGATCAGGGATGTCTTTATTTCTTGGGATTTGCTTTTTTTCTGAACTAGTTTCCTCCTTCTGTTGTATAGCCTGTTTATTGCAGGGGTCTACCAAACTGGTTTCCTTCTCTTAGAGGAGTGAGTCTTGGTTTTGCCAGGGATGGCACAATCCATGCTTCCTTGTAGGTGCTTACAGAGTGCATTTGTAAAGGTTTCTGCATCTTGGGCAACATTATCCTTTAGCGTGGGGGCTGTGAAACTTACCACCTCTGTCTTAAGTAAGGTGAAGTTTGCTTTAGAAAAGGTTTTACTGTGGTTTCCTTAGTTGGGGGTGGTGGTGGGGTGTGGACATCCAGCGTGATTAGTTTATGGTCTGATCTAACCAGTGACGGGTTGACCTCCGGTGTGGAACACCTGTCGTCCATGTTGGTAATGACCAGGTCCAGTATGTTTTCATCTCTAGTAGGGGAGTTTACCAGCTGATCCAGAGCATATGAGTTGATGAATTCCAGGAAGTGCTGGGCCTGGGAATTTGTAATCGAGTAGTTTTCCCAGTGAATGGTAGGGTAATTGAAATCACCCAATATCAGGGTGTTTGGTAGGACCTCCATGTTTTCCAGTGTCTCCAGAAAGGTGGAATGGTGGTCGTGGGTCATGGAGAGTGATCTGTAGCAGACCGCAATTTGCATTGCAGATTTTCCCAATGTTAAATGCACATGGATGATCTCAGAGGTATCTTGCTGTGCCACTAACCTGGAGGTGTAGGTATTCTTGATGAATATGGATACACCCCCTCCTTTTGTGTTTCGGTCCGTGTTCTGTGGCCAAAACGTGTGGTATGAGTTGTAGCCCGGTAGTGCTGGGGTGCTCTCTGGAGCCTTGAACCAGGTTTCAGTTACTGCACAGATGTCAACCTTCTCCTTACTGAGGAGTGCTTTGAGCGAGTGCATTTTGAGATTTAAACTCCTGTCGTTGAGTAGCATAACCCTCAGTTTTTTGTTAATTGTGCTGTTTATGGAGGTGGGTATGGCTTTTGAGCCTTTCCCAAAAAAGGCACTATGGGGCAGCAAGAGCCTTGGCCAGTATTTGAAAGCCTAGGGGTGACAGGTGCAAGCCATCTCTCGTGAAGCAACGCGGCTTGTCGAGCATGTCGTCCCAGGCGGACAGACACTGGATCCCCTTTGAATGACACCAGAAGCTTAGCCAATTGTTGAAATTGATAATTTTTTCTTTATACTGAGGTATCATTTTTGGTGAGGGCAGGATGCTACTCAGGGTCAGGCCTGGGCTACATGATCAGAGAGCTCTTCCATGTCTCTTTTCATGTAGTCCAGGGAGGTACGTCTCAGGTCATTCACACCAACATGAACAATGACAGAATCATATTTGTACTTGTTCTGGAGTGACCTGAGCGCTTGTGTTATGTGGTGGATTCTGGCTCCCGACAGGCAGCTAACAGTAACCTTTTGCTTGTCCAGCCAAGTGAGTGTGACATTAGTGTGCCTGACTATAGAGTCACCTATTGCTAGTGTGTTAGGTATGTTATTTCGCCTTAAGGGCTGTGATTGTGCGGCATGTGTTTTATGTGTTGTCTGATTTGTGACGGGAAGTGCAGGTTGTTTGGGTGTCTGCTTTGGAGGTCTCTAATGCTTTTGCAGGTTTCTATTTAGAGCCTCCGAGTATGATTTTGTGTATTTATGTGTATTTTTTGCCAGTGCTGTTTTAGTAGGTCTGTGTGCGGCTGGAGTTGTGGTGCATGTGTTAACCTTTTCCTCTTGACTGTCTGTTTCAGTCTTGGGTGGAGACAGCTTAGCTTCCAGTTTGACTGTATAATTGCATCTCTTGCATATGTTAGTGTTTTGTGGTAGGAAGAGAGGGTTGTCTGTGTACATGAGGCAGTTGTAACATTGCCTCAGGATACCCAGATTCACCAGATGGACTGGAGAGTGCACCTGATGTTGCCCTTTGGTTATGCCTGGATAGTAGGGTGAGCTGCTTAGTCACTTGGTTGGTGAGGGGTGAGTAAAGAGCCTTGCCTTGCTGGGCAATCAGTGCCAGGGTATATTAGTGCTTCCTATGAGGTCTGAACAATTGCTGGGCTGTAAGATGTTTTTTGAGTGCTTAGGTTGAGAGTTAGACTAGTTTCAAGGTAAAAACTGAAGAGAAGACTTAGTGGAGCCGGGAATAATTTAACCGTAGCTAACAGGCACTGCCCAGTGCGCAAAACCATGCAAACAAGGTTTTTATAGTAGGGAAATAGAAGAGATAGAAATTAGCCCAAAATGGCCAATAAACTACTAACGTCTAGGCTGGAACCACTCCTCCAGTGACAGATAGGTTGCTCAAAGCTCCCCTCTCTCACAGGTGAACAGAGAAACTTCCTTCTATCCAAGTAAGGTATAGGCAACTCAGAAACTAGTATCACATCCCTGAATTCAGCACTAGCCTGAAAACTGGACTATACTAGCTTAGAAAGGGGGGAAACAAGGATTTTTTTTTTTTTTTTTTTTGAAAAGATAAGGCAAACACAGTAAAAATACACTTAAAACAGCTTTAAATGACTACAAATGCTCGAAAATCTGCGTTTAGGCAGAAAACAGTTAAGTACAGCAAGAAAGTACAGAAAACTGATAATCACTCCAAAGTCTGTCTCCTAAGCTATAAGGCTTATATCAGTTTAAAGCTTTCTAGTGCTACCAGTAGGTTAGTTATAGGAAAGATGGGAAACAAGCACAGATGTGGTCTTTTAAAGCAGAAAGTTGAAAGAGACGAACAAACTGTCCAAATGGTCAATAAACTACAATTTCTGGGCCAGGAACCTCTGCTTTCATGGTAGACAGGCTACCTAGTGCTTACCACTCCCACTGATAAGCTAGAAGGCTTTCCTTCAACACAGAAAGGCTTGCGGGGCTCAGAAGCTTACAAAGAGTCCTGGAATACAGCAACTCTGTATCTGGACTAGACTAGTTACAGGAAAGGTGGGAAACAAGCGCAAGTGCGGATTTTAAACCAGAACATTGAAAGAGATGGAAAAAACTGCTCAAACGGCCAATAGCTACAATTTCTGGGCCAGGAGCCACTCCTCTTGTGGTAGATAGGCTACCTAATGTTTACCACTCCCACTGATAAGCTAGAAGGCTTGCTTCCGGCACAGAAATGTTTGGGGGGCTCAGAAGTTTACAAAGAGTCCTGGAATACAGCAAATCTGTACCTGGACTAGACTAGTTACAGGAAAGGTGGGGAACAAGTACAAATGTAGGCTTTTAAGCCAGCAAGTTGAAAGAGATGGAATACTGCCCAAACAGTCAAATAAATTACAATTTCTGGGCCAAAACTCACTCTTTCCGTGGAGGATAGGCAACCTAGTGCTTACTACTCTCATTGATAAGCTAGAAGGCTTTCCTCTAACACAGAAAGGCTTGGGGGCTCAGAAGCTTACTAACAATCCTGGATACAGCAACTCTGTAACCGGACTAGGCTAGTTATAGGAAAGGCGGAAAACAGGCACAAGTGTGGCTTTCAAACCAGAAGGTTGAAAGAGATGGAAAAAAACTGCTCAAACAGCCAATAGCTACAATTTCTGGGCCAGGGACCACTCCTCCTGTGATAGATAGGTTACCTAGTGCTTGCCACTCCCACTGATAAACTAGAAGGCTTCTCTCCAACACAGAAGGACTTGGGGGCTCAGAAGCTTACCAACAGTCCTGGATACAGCAAATCTGTACCTGGATTGCACTAGTTATAGGAAAGGTGGGGACCAAATGCGAAACAGGCTTTTAACCAGAAAGTAGAAAGAGATGGTAAAACTGCCCAAATGGCCAATGAACTACAATTTCAGGGCCAAAACCCACTCTTCCCATGGTAGATAGGCTACCTAGTGCTTACCACTCCCACTGATAAGCTACAAGGCTTCCCACCAACACAGAAAGGCTTGGGGGAGCTCAGAAGCTTACCAACAGTCCTGGATACAAGTCTGTATCTGGACTTGACTAGTTACAGGAAAGGCAGGAAACAAGCTTTGAATTTTTTTTGTTACAGAAAAGCAGCTAAAATAGAAGTAAATACAATTCAAATTGTAGTGCAGGCCAGCACACCTGAGCATGTAGCAACACCACGGCAAATACAGTTCAAATAAATGCAATTAAATTATCAAATGACTAAAAAACAAGTGCAGAAGGCAGTAAATTAGAAGGCTACTAACAAGCAGTAATAAGTGCAGAGTAAGAGCGACTGAACAGATAGCACACAGAAGAGGAACTAAGACAGTTACAGTAAGAGCAGATGAATAATATATATATATATATATATATATATATATATATATATATATATATATATATATATTTTTTTTTTTTTTTTTTTTTTTGAGGGAAGGAACAGAGCAGGATTAAGAGGCTACAGGGGTTGTCATTCCCAAATACTCTCTTTGTACACAGTAGGAGTGCCTGAAATCAGAATATGATCTCACTGCACTCAGTTGAGTGAGCAAATGAGATGGGCCCAGAAGGAGTATCCAAATACAAATCTACAAGAGGGGCGGGCAATTTCAAAACCACCAACATTAATACCAAAACAATAACAGGGAGAGTGGGTGGGGAACTAACTGTAGAGAGACAGCCACAGCTTCAGTTGAGTTAATATTCAGTGAAAAACACAAATAAATAAATTAAATACAATACTATATGAAAAGAGCAAATAAAAGTGTACTTAAATTCACTTGTACATCCAACTGATTTCAGGTAGATGTAAGCCAGCCAAAGCTCTTGTATATAATTGTTTATTGTATGACTTACCTAATTTTTATTTTATTTTATTTTATCTCCTTTTTTTAGATAGTGCATTGTTATTTAACTGGAATTCTGTTCTTTGATTTAATGCTGGTATTAACTGTACATCAGACCACTACCACCGCTGGATAGTGGTCAACACAACCTTGCAGGTGAAATATCCAAATGTGATGTCTTTATCTTATCTCCACTTCATGGACTTTATTTTAGTTCACAGATCAACATTATTATTCTGGGTTTTTACACACTTTTTTACTTATTGTTTATTGCTTACGTTTTAAGCATGGCATTTATTAATTTTTATTTTTATTTTATTTTATTAAATTTTTTAAATCATACATGGTTATTTTTTACATTAATTTTTTATTTTTTACCTACTCTAATTCACGCTGCTTTATCCGCTTGCTTTTGCTTTGGTAACCTACTGCTGGTCACTTAGAGCCCTGTTTTCCTTTTGTATTTCTCCTTGCCACTTTTTCCAGCCATTCCTCCACTTAGGTGTTTGCTTATTTTATTATTTTTATCCTTGCTGTTTACCCCTTCCCCCCTTCTGCCCCTTCCAATCTCCTCCACTAGTCAATGTCTAGTCCATGTTATAAATTTTAGGCTTTTTATTTCAATTTATTCTATTTTTTTCTATCTTCATTCTGCATGTGCTTTAGGTCTTATCTTGTTTTACTCTTTTCTTGACTCTATTTTTTTATCTTTGTCCTTTTACAAGCAAACCTGAGGAAGCATATGTGAAAGCGTCTGCAGACCCTGTACTTCATATTTTTGTAGTTATATTTTTTATTTAATATTAATGAAACCAAAAGGAGCAACTAGGCTGATGCAGAGTCACAAGTAGAAAGGCAAAATCCTCAGGTTAAAATCCAAATGAAAGGCAAAATCCTCAGGTTAAAATCCAACTTTAATTCCACTGCAGGTCAGATAAGCGCTTTCACTCATTCATTTGAGCTTCATCAGATCATGTAACAAAGACCTTCAAGTACACAGGCTACATTTATACAGTTAAAACATCTCCTATTGGCTGCTTCTTGTTACATATTCATGAGTTAATCTAAGCTTAAAGATATATGCACATATAAACATGCTGAGATGTATAAAATGAATATAAAACACATATAAAAAACTTATAAAAACTCTCCATGAACACTCAAGATGCTCTAATAAATATGTATATATATGTCAAAAGAAATCTATTTCAAGGGGTAAAAACATATATGTTCCATCATTTATTATAAAATCTACAAACATTCCTCCGTTTGTTTAACATAGGTTTAATGGAGGCTCTCTCATTGAGACCTAAACCCCTATATGCTCTCAATCTAACTATCCACATACTCTCCTTACTCTCAGTATGGTTCCTGATGTCACCTCCTTGTATACTGGGTTTAATATTCTCAAGAGCTCTAAATAGGAAATAATGTTCAGGACCTGCTTGGGCTACGTGCTTAGCTAAGGCATTGTGAGGTGAAGCCTTCCTAATGTGGTAAAGGTGTTCTCTTATCCTGTCTTTAAAACGACGATTGGTTTTGCCAACATAAAATACATCACATATTTGGCACACTGCCAAATAAACTATATGAGTAGTATCACAGGTAGCTACAGCACGTATGCTAAAGTTAGTGTGCATGTCAGGATGTTAAAAAATGGACTGGGGTCAAGAGAATTACAATAATTACAGCGTCCACATGGTTTTGTGTGTTCAAGAGGCATTGACCATTCATCCCTTTTGAATAACATAGCATTCTCCTTAAATTTAATTTGTTCCTATATAAAAAGAGGGTTTAGTCCCCACAAGTTTACCGATGGTGTCATCAGTACAGAGAATAGGCCAGTGTTTCAGAATAATATTATTGATTGCTGGACAATCAGTACTATATGGTAAAGAAACCCTTACATGAGTTGATCTATCATCTCTACCATTGTCTGTTGTAACGGATCCACCAGTAATAACTGGTCCAAAATAAGGGGCTGCTCTGTTCAGTCTAAGTTTATTGACATCTAAGAGATTGGACTCAATCTCTTGTGAGCTATAGCCCCGTTCTTCTAGCCTTATCTTGAGGTCACTCACTTCATTTAGGAAGCCTTCTTCTGTGGCATTTAGCCTAGAGGTTCTCATCCCCTGGCCTCTAATGATATTCTTAAAAATATGCTGTGGGTGCATACTATCACGCTGTAATAGAGTATTAAAATAGCAAGGTTTCCTATAGACACCTGTATTAATCAGACCACATGCTAACTTTTCTATATACAAGTCAAGAAATTCTATCTTCTCTCTGGAATGATTCATACTGAAGGTTAAGTAGCCAGTGAGGTTGTTCAATATAGTATGGAACACAAACAAATCATCAACACTGCCTCTCCATAAAACAAAAACGTCATCCACGAAACGTCTATAAAAAGTTACATGTTGTTTAAACATTTCTAAATTAAAGAGACACTCAAATTCCCAAAATGCCAAAAACATGTTTGCATAGCTGTTGGCACAAGGTGTGCCCATGGCTACGCCACCTCGCTGTTGGTAAAACTTGTTGTCATAGGTGAACAGATTGTTATTCAAAATGAGTTCAAGGAAATGTACAATGAGGTCTACTTTAACTGATGTATATTCGCTATGTAAGAGTAGATACTCAGTGATATAAATCAGGCCTATGTTATTTGGTAACACAGTAAACAAGGACTTGATGTCAAACGTTACAAAAATCAAGTTATCAACGTCACAAATGCCACCTAAGCAGTCATACAAATCTGTTAAAAACTGTTTGGAATCTTTCAGTACAACTTTGTTCTTATTTAATATAGGTCGCAAATGTTTCTCAACATAGACAGAAAGGTTTTCAGTGATCCAACCCTGACCAGACACTATGGGTCTCATTGGTGGGTCAATGGAGTCTTTGTGAATCTTAGGTAACCCATGTATTGTTGGTAGGTCTCAATGAGAGAGCCTCCATTAAACCTATGTTAAACAAACGGAGGAATGTTTGTAGATTTTATAATAAATGATGGAACATATATGTTTTTACCCCTTGAAATAGATTTCTTTTGACATATATATATACATATTTATTAGAGCATCTTGAGTGTTCATGGAGAGTTTTTATAAGTTTTTTATATGTGTTTTATATTCATTTTATACATCTCAGCATGTTTATATGTGCATATATCTTTAAGCTTAGATTAACTCATGAATATGTAACAAGAAGCAGCCAATAGGAGATGTTTTAACTGTATAAATGTAGCCTGTGTACTTGAAGGTCTTTGTTACATGATCTGATGAAGCTCAAATGAATGAGTGAAAGCGCTTATCTGACCTGCAGTGGAATTAAAGTTGGATTTTAACCTGAGGATTTTGCCTTTCATTTGGATTTTAACCTGAGGATTTTGCCTTTCTACTTGTGACTCTGCATCAGCCTAGTTGCTCCTTTTGGTTTCATTAATATTATTCAAGTTTTTCTGGAGCACTGGGCGTTTATCCTGTTTGTCAGCAAGTGGTTTGTTCCCATATTTTTTATTTAGTTTAATTTCATTCCTTTCCTTTTAAGTAATGCTATGACGCATAATTGCAATCTCTAACATAAGCATTAACTTGGCATCATGCTTTTGAATACAACACTAGCCCTGAACTAGCCGGGCTGTGTTGTTTGTTTTTTTAATTAGCTTTGAACAGTAGTTCTCCTCATTCTACCACTGGGTTGGTTTAAGCTTTGCACTCTTGGCCACCTTCTACTATAATCTTGTGTTTAAAGGGATTTCTGAGCTAGCCCAGCGGGTGGACTATATATGTAGATTCTCCTCATGGGGCACTTAATTAATTTTATTATTCCAATTTGTATTTATTCTTATTATTTTATTTTTTTTGTCACCCTCCTGCTGTAGCTCATCTCTTCAGTGCCGAGCCATCTACCCTTCCATTGGTAACACTTTATGAATGACAGCCTGTGCTACCACTAAGTTTTTGTGGAATTACTGAGGTGGTATTCTTTATGTATTCATTTGTTCATTGAAGAGAGATGTCTGTTCTTTTGCTTTAGTACAACATATTTTTTTTTTTTTTAACATTAAATCTCCCCTTTGTGACCAGAATTAGGCTCACATTCATTTGAAGAGGATAATTAGCCCAATTTACATGCCACTTAGATGATTCTTTTTTATTTATAAAACTATGGTTATTTTATTGTTTTGATTTTTAGACATGGTACTGTTTGTGATTTAATTTAATTATTCACTCTTAAACTGTACACCATATTTTGGTGTCATTGGATTTAACTGTCAATCAACTTTGTAACATCAACCTGTACACCCATGATATGTCTCATAACATCCCTACTAAATTATCTTAAGTTTTTATTTTTGCGAATAAAAAATAAGAGGAATATTAAAATTCACAATATGAGAATATTAATATTCAGGGTCATGTCATTAATGGGAAGCTGTTCAAAGTTCCAGGAGTATTTAATTATTATCAAAAAATGTTGATTTATGTGTTACTTTGCCCCTGTAATTAGTCAACTTAGGATGAGGATACGTGAACACATCCAAGATGTCAAAAACAATTCTCCTACCAGCCCTGTAGCTTCTCATTTTTTCAAATATCATAATAATGATTTGGATTTATTGAGGTTCTTTATAATTCTGATTTATATTTAGATCCTTCTGATATGTTATTATAGAAGGAGGCTTGGCTTATTTTCACTTTTGATACTTTGCAACCAAACGGCCTTAATAATGAATTACTTATGAGATATTTAATATAACAGCTTTGGAAGTATTTTGGAACCTCATTTCATAGAAGTTAGGATATGAGTATTTTTGTATTCACCTGGCTTATTGATATTATTATTATTGTTATAATTATTGTTATTCTATAAACCCATTAGTTTCAACTGAATTATTTTTGCTTTGTTTTTAATTTAAATTCATATGCATTCTGGTACGTTCTGTTATTCTATTGTTCTATTTAGTAACATTCTAATTGATGAACTATTTAAATGCTTTACTGTGTTTAAAACTTTTGAACCTTGACGGCATATGCAGAGGCATTAGTCCATTTTTCATTTTTCATTTTTATACATTGGGCTGGATTCATGAAGGCTTGCACGGAGTCTAAGAGTAGTGTAAGACTCCAGACAGCCAATATGTCTGCCGAGCGATCCAGGAACAGCCGGCAGGGGTGTGCATGAGAGCTCCTAAAACTACTCTTGCACGGACAGTGTTAGGTTATGCAAATTACCTCATTTGCTGCTGAAAGCTATGCAAATGAGGTAAATTTGTGATCCAGGAAACACTAACCTGTCCGAGTAAGAGTAGTGTTATTTGCAGAAATGTACTCGGTTGGTAACTGAGTACCATTCTGCAAATAGCAAAACAGAGCAATGGCAGCTCCAAATAAAGGATGCATCCAGTTGACGAAGCATGCCAATGGCCAAATATAAGGCCATTGGCATTTATATGTGTTGCAAAATAATAAAAAATAAAACATTTTTCCCCCGATGTTTAAGCATAGCGCAGTGTCGCACAAATGTGCTGTGCTCTAAAAACTAAAAAATTTTAAAAAAGCCAAAAATAGGCATTTTATTACAAATATCCATCTGCCATGCAAGTGAATGGCAGGCTGAAGACAACATGGCTACTGAGTAGTGGTTGCTAAGGGGGGAAGCTCAGTATGAGAGATGTTACCAAGCATTAGTAGGCAATCCTATGCAAATGAGTATAAGGATAGTGAATCCCAATTTTCCCTGCCATGTGAACCATGTCCCTAAAGTGTAAGAGTAGGATTAGGGGAGTATCAGAGTAGTAGATAGGTGACATCATGAGGGGGTATGTATCAAAGACTGTAAGCTTATTGGAGCAGAGTGGCATGTGTTTGCTGTGAGTTACTCAGGACTGGAAGAGGCGTATCTACAGTTGTCTGAACTGAAACCCAGAAACCGAAGGCGTACACTGTGGCTACAACCAAAGTTTCTTGCAAAGATGCTTACAGTGTGTGCATGTGTGTGCGCGCCTGTAAACCCGTGTAAGCCTGTGTGTGTGTGTGTGTGCGCCCGTGTAAGCCTGTGTAAGCCTGTGTGCATGGATGTGCACCTGCCTAAGCCTGTGTAAGCCTGTGTAAGGCTGTGTGCGCATGTGTGCGCTCGTGTGCGCGTGCTTGCGCGGCGCTGCCCCCTGTGGAAACAGAAAAGGGAAAAGGAAGGAAAAGTAGTAGTAGGAAGTTAACCAAGGAGAACTAGCAAAGCTGCCAGGTGAAATCAATCAGAATCAGCCAATTACACAGGCAGTACACTAGCCCAGCCCAGCCCAGCACTTAAAATTTTGCAAACAACATTCCCCCATGTTTTACTCAGAAACACTGCAACACTGCAGTATACAAAGAGAAGTAAAATCTTAAAAAGCTTAACTGAGAAGAAGAATGTTAGGGGCTGCCATTGTTATTATAAGGCAACATGTCAAGATGCTGAGGGTGGTGCCATTGCGGATGTTGCTGAGCACCCCACAGTGAGGAGACGGAGAAGAGTGTACAAACCCAGGGTAACCTACCAAGGGCTACATGAGCTGGAGAATGTGGAGCACTATAGAGTGAACAGGGAGCTCCTGCAGCAAATTGTTGAGCTGTGCAGGCCACGCCTCACACACAGAACCAACAGAGGGGAACCAATCCCAGTGGAAACCAAGGTATGTGTTGGCCTAAGAATACTAGCAACAAGTACCTTCCAGAGACCAACTGGTGATATGATGGGGATTTCACAGGCATCAACATTCAGGGTACTGCACCAGTTCCTGAATGCCATGTCAGCACATGTTGGTGATCATGTATATTTCCCCAATTCCCATGAGGTATTGGCCAGCAATATGCGTCTCTTCCAGCAAATAGCGTAATATGCTGAGGTAGTAGGTGCAATTGACTGCACGCACATACACATCAAAGCACCAGCTGGTGAGCGGGGTAGGGTCTACATCAACCACAAGGGCTTCCACTCCATCAACTGCTAGGTCATGTGATATGCCCAGGGCATAATACTGAATGTGTGTGTTGGATACCCTGGAAGCTACCACGATTCCCATATCTGGCATCTGACGCAGCTGTACCAGACATTTGCCAATGGGGACATCCCTGACGGTCACCTAGTGGGGGATGCTGGATACGCACTGGAGCCGTGGCTGATGACACGCATCAGAAATGCACACACACCTGACCAAGAACTCCATAATGAGGCACATGCACAAACACGAAATGTAATCAAACGTGTGTTTGGGATGCTCAAGTCACGGTTCCGGTGCCTGGACACATCCGGTGGAGCCTTGCAGTACTCACCAACTACATGTACCCAAATTGTCATGGCATGTGCCATGCTACACAATATGATCCTGTGAGAACAGCTGCAGCAGGAACAGCATGTGGCAGGGCCAAACAGCCCCCCACCATTGCCAAGGCCTGCACAGGCACAGCTTGACTCGGAGGAGGAACAACCTGAGCCTTCCCCAGTAGGCAGAAGGAGGCGTGCCCAGTATGCCTTGGTCTTGGCAAAGAGGCAACGCATAGCACATACACTGGCTCAGTAGGAACCCTGGAAATGATACCTCTCTCTGACTCGCACATAAAATAAAAGGGATGCCTACCTAACTTGACACTACCTGTTTCCAAACTTGTATAGGGAGTGTAGTATGTGCATCTGACATAGGCAGCCCTGCAGCACCACCTGAGGCATGATTGCCATGTTTTAAGCAATATAAAGCAGTGCTAAGCAGCATTTACCAATATTCAGTATATGTAAACAAAATTGACTGTGCTAACTAGCACAATGTTGGGCAAGGTTGGCCAAAGTCGTGCAAAGTTGAGCAACGTTAGGTGAACATGCTCATATTTGCTTTACTGTTCCTTAAGCAATCTGCTCTGCCCAGCATGAAAATAAAAAGCAGTGACAGGGCTCGAATCCAGGATACTGTGCATTATAGTCACAGTACTAAACCACTAAGCTATGATAGCATTTCAGTGGTACTCACACAGCAGGACAATTGTACAGTAATGCAAACACAAAGAAATGCTGTATCATGTCCCTAAAGAGGCATATGGGTAAACTCCCACACAGGCCTATGCAGACAGAGAACATCAGGCCAGGTGGTGTGATGTGGGTTGTGTAGGCTATGAAGTTGCAATACGTGACATTGGACGCTAGGATCTGTAGCACAGTAGTATGCCTCAAGCCAGTATGATAGGCAACAGTACAGACTGAAATGGTGTACGGTACATAGCAGTGCAAGCATAGCAAATGTGTATAAGTGTCAGGCGAAACCCTCATCCTATGTACACCCACAGTAACAATCAAGTGTGCCCCTGGGTAGAAATGTACAAAGAATAGCTGTCCCCTGTGTATGTAGAAATGTTGATAAGTCTATGCAAAGTGTCTCATGGAAGCCCTGCAGGCACAGCATGATCCCTGTTGATCTATGACACAAAGGTGAGCCCTGCTGTAAAGATACAGCTTGACTTTCCATACACATATAGTATAAATGTCTATACTGGGCGTGCTCACACACTCCAACAAATGTAGTGGATTTCATTCAGCATCACACTGAAAGGTCATACTGGGCATGCTCACACACTTAAAAAAAGAAGCAAATGTCAGGCAACAACATACTGAAAGGTCATACTGGGCATGCTCACACACTTATGCCAAATATGGAGGTGATAATAAGGGATTTATGGACAAATGTGGATAGACATCTCTACTTCCAGAAACACATTCACAAAGTTGTCAGAAAATCATGCTATGTATTCATATAAACTGCCAAGGTCTGTGCATGTAGGTCAAAGGAGGTTCCCAGTACTCATCAGTCATTAGACCTGTCAGAGAGTACCACAACACACTTGCGACGAATCAGATTAGGCAAGTTCAACAGCCAGAAAGACCACTGAAGTACCCTAACAAGAGGATTACTGGCCTCAAACAGTTGCCCCATGCAACAAGACTGAATGTAACCCAATCTGTACTCTGTTGCATTCTGTCTACTCAGGAGATCTCTGCCCAACAGACAGGTCTATGTCATGGCTACACTCAGATCTGTACTGAGTTACAGCTCAATGGCACTAAATATGCAGACCCAATTGATATTGCCAACATCCTGGCAGATAGGATCACTGTTAACTGTACCCCCCTCTCACCCATGAAAGAGCACACCTCTGTAATCGAAGACTGCAAAGTTGTTGTCATCACAGCTGCACAGGTAAAAAACACTCTCCAAAGCCAGTATCACAGCAGCCATGGGAACAGATAACTTCACAGGCTGTGTTCCACACAAACCACAGAATGAACAGGCACCACATTGACGTACCATGTGCAGTCATAGCCTCACCTCATGCTTTGTGCCTATTTAATGGTGCACAGTGACAGTTATCCCACTATACAAGGGTGGAAACACCACAGACCCCAGGAAATAGCACCCCATTAGCCTGATGAGCCTGCTCTCCAAGGCCATGGAATGTATCATCATACAACATATAAACAATTACATTTGTAATCCTCAAACCCTGGACCACAGCCATGTTGGGTTTGTAAAATGCAGATCATATCACCTAAACCTGATAGATGACATTGAAGCAGTCAACAGAACTGTCGACAAGGGTAAGGTGGTTCACACAGCCTATATTGATCCTGCCACAGCTTACAACACCACCCCACACTCTGGAAATATAGATAAACCCACTAAACTAGGTATAAATCGCTATGTCACAGGATGGGTTGCCAACAGGCTTACTGACAGAACACACACTGTGAAAGTAGCAGACTCCAAGTATGACTTTGGACCAGTGACGAGTGCAGTACCACAGGGCCCAGTCCTGGGTCCTGTCCTGTTTTGTATCTACATCCCTGAAGTAAAGTTTAACATGGAAGGTCTGTGGCTACTGAAGTTACCAGAGGACTGCAAACTAGGAGTCATAATTGTAAACACTAAAGATGTGGACATCCTACAAAAGGGCCTCACTGAGACAGATGGCTGTTGTCAAAGCCATGGGCTCTAGCTCAATGGCAAAAGGTGCATTGTCATCCCCTTTGTTAAAACCTATGTAGCCAAGAACTACAACATAGGCGGTAGTATACTTAACACTGAAAGTATGACAAGGGACCTTGGGTCACAGGTGTACACTGGACACAAGTGTGATAATCACATTCTCACAGTAGTCAGGAAACCCTGCTATGTGGCACACCTCATCACAAAATGTGTCTCATGCAGGATAGAAGAGGACATTGTTCCACACTACTCCTCACTCACTAGAACTATAATAGAGTACAATGCCACTTTTGCTATGTACCTCACAAGACAACTACAACAACTGTAAAGCCTGCAGCAATAACTCACAAAGAGCATTAACGACCAGAAATACATGACCTACACAGACCATCTCAAAATGCTCCATCTGTACTCCCTTGCATATCACCTACTCAGATGTGTTCACTGCCTAACATACAAATCTATGTTAAATGCAGAGCTGTTGGAAATGATTCACGTAAAACACTCACAATCCCCCTGACCTTTGGACCCAAAACAAAGAGTGAAATACAAAAGGAAGGGGTGTACCCATTTACCATATGGATACCCACACCTTCAGGTTAGTGGCACAGCATGAGGCCTTGGAGACCATGCAAGTGCAACTAACATTGGGCAAAGATACTCATCAGATTGTAGCCTGCTACAGATCACCTACCTTGTCACAGGAACCTCACTCAGTATTCCTGAGAACAGTGGAAAATATAGAGGTCCTATCAAACACCATTATATGAGGTGATTACAACTACCCATACAGTGAGTGTGAGAATTACTTGTGTACAACATCCTTTGCCCAATGTTTCCCAGAGTTTAAAAGCTCTAACACCCTGGAACAGCTGGTCACCATGCCCACTAGAGGTGACACCATACTGGACATGATCATCACCAACATGGGGTACCAGTGTTCCACAACAGAGATAAAGCCCTCGCTGGTAATATCAGATCATAACGTAATCATACTGGACATCCACATCCCGCCCCCTCACCCTGTCAATGAAACCACTGTGAAGACATTTTCAAAAGCAAACAGCACACGTCCCAAGACAAAAGTGGAAAGTTCAAAAGATCTCTTGCTGTAGGATAATGATATACAATCTACCGAATCAGTTACAAGTGAATCCTATGAGCATCTACAGGGATGCATGGATCGAGACATCACAAATAAAACCAAGATACACTTCTACAAAAATAAGAAAATGATCTGGTGGTTGTTGCCCATAAATAAGCTAGACAACAGCAGGAGGAAACTAACACCTGATAGAGCCAACTTCACTAAAGGAAAGGCATCACTGATCATTATTAGGAAGAAGCAATGATCGCTCATAAAGTAATTCAAGGACACTTTCAAAAGACAAATTGCCAAGGACTGTAAGAATGACAACCACAAAGCCTGCAGTAGCTATACCACACATGTAGGTGTCAACTTCCAAATATGCTGTCAGCTACTGACAAATGGCAAGGAATACACTGAACCAACTTTCATTGTCCACATCCTGGGGGACAAGTTCAGTGCAAACTTCCCCCCCATCACCCCCAAAAGGGCCTGTGTCCATCACAGAAGGATGCAGAGCCCCAGACGTCATGGACATGCAGGTAAGGACAGCCCTCTCCAAAGCCAAGAACACAGCATCAGTGGGACTGGATGGTGTCCCAGGCTGCATCTTACACTAGGCACAAAAGGAACCACACCCTCACCTACATTCACTGGCCAGACTCAATCGTACCACGGGGTATGTACCCAAAGAATGGCATACACCAACAGTCATCCAGCCCCACAAAGGGGATGCCACAACAGAACCTGGAAAAACATTGCCCTATACGTCTACTCAGCCTGGTCTACAAAGCTATTGAGCAAATTGTCATGGAACCCATAAACAGTGACATTGGGGACCTCCAGACATTGGACTCTACACAACCCCACCATGTTAAAGGCAGACCCTGCCTCCCAAACATAGTTGACTTACTACAAACAGTTACCAAGGACATAGATGGAGGTGAAAGTAGTCCACACAGCCCACCTGGACCTCACTAAGGACTTGTTACACCATTCACCACTCTGTCATCATGGACACGTTTACCAGCCTGAACATCAACAGCTATGTCACAGGATGTGTGGCCAAGTGGCTCACAGATCAAACACACATGTTCAGAGTTTCGGGTGCCATGGCCTACTCTAAGACAGTCACAAATGGCATCCCACAGGCCCTGGCCCTGGGACCCCACCTGTTCAGTAGACACTGCTCAGAGGTACAGGCAAGCATGGGAGGACTATGGCTGAACAGGTCTGCAGATGACTGCTAACTATGGTCCATAATCGACTCTATGGCTGACACACACACATCCTCCAGAAGGGGCTTACAGAGACAGATACCTGGTGTCAAAACAATGCCCCAAGAAGAATGGCAAAGAATGCATAGTCATCCCCTTTGGTTAAAACAAAGTGCAAACAAATTACCGCATAGGTGGTACTCCATTATGTATGGAGAAAGTCATGAAGGCCCTGGGGACACAATTAGATAGTACACTCTTCTTTGATGATCACATGGCCAAAGTGTTTAGAAACTCCTTCTATGTAGCCCACCCAATGTCACCTAATGTAACCCACTTTGTCTGGTCTGATGATGTCACCAACCTACAAGTATACCTGTGGAAAGTAGAGCTCACAGTAATGTGTATAGCGTGTTGTGTAAATGCGTACTCCTGTAGTATCATAAACCAGTTAAGTAGGGGTTTGAATCTTGCACTTGACAAGTGTGTCTGTGTGTGTGTGATCTTCTTGGAGAGGAGCAACCTTTTTGTAGAGTACTCATACACCTTAAAAGTGGTATACTAATCTTTGTCAGGTCTGATGATGTCACCATCCTTCAAATATACCTGTGGAAAAGAGAACTTACAGTAATGTGTATAGCGTGTTGTGTAAATGCGTACTCCTGTAATGTCATAAACCAGTTGGATAGGGGTTTGAACCCTCCACTTGACAAGTGTGTGTGTGTGTGTGTGTGATCTCCTTTAAGAAGAGCAACCTTTTTGGAGAGTACTCATACACCTTAAAAGTGGTATACTAATCTTTGTCAGGTCTGATGATGTCACCATCCTTCAAACATACCTGTGGAAAAGAAAATTCACAGTAATGTGTATAGCGCGGCATGTAAATGCGTACTTTTCTAGTATCACGAAGTAGTTAGGTAGGGGTTTGAATCCTGCACTCGATGAGTGTGTGTGCTCTATGTGTGTGGAACTGTTGGTCAATGCGTAGTGGGCTTTGCTTTTATTACTGTAAGCATTGCACATGTGAGGTAGCTGTGTGGCAAATACATATACGTACATGGTACCTCAATTATTGCATGTGTGTGAACCCTGCTGTCTCTCAAGGACACAACTGTCATCTTTGCCAGACTGTGCTGCTGCTTCCCAGACCTTAGGTCACATCTGTATGATTGTGACACGGCCAGCCACTGCAGCGATCCCTGGCTTAGGTCATCCGTGTCACACACACTCATTACGGTTACTATTGAATTGTGTGAGTGAGGGTTTATGGCCGAGGTATATGTTAGACCGGTTCTAACGCAGCAAAGTCTGTCAATGATGGCTATTCATTATAGGTGTACAACAACCTTTGTGGATATGCATGCAAACCCCTTATTGCTTATGTGATCCACCAAGGTATTTCAAAATACCTTAGGAAATGTGATTATCAAAGGAGAGATGACGTAACACTTGGTTGCATGTACACATTGGTACCTGTTCATCATGTTGTTGGCTACTATCTATGTGGTACTGTGGGGATACTATGTTCCATAAAGGTGGATGACTATGCTTAGTTTGGATAATAGCTTTACAGCATGGGTTTGACAACAGTTATCTGTCTGTATGGTACCCTTGTGGAGGATGTGTGTGTCATCTGGAGAATGCATTATAGGCCACAGTATGCATTACCAGATGTGGACGGACATATCCCTACTGTGATTGCTTGTACCTAAGAGAGCTATATGCCAAACAGGAGTGGTCTCAGTAATGGGTGCAGGTGAATACCACTGGTTACTGGCATAGTATAGTACCTGAAGGATGCAAATTTTGCTGTGTGTCCTACAGCTCTGTGTCAGTCATGAAGACATCATCTAATGATTGGTTATGGTCAGGCTGTTGAAGTTATGTATACTAGCAGAATGCAGAACAATGACAGTAACAGTATCACCCACAGCACAGTGTCAAACCATGTCATACACACATTGTGTAGTCAGGTTCCGAAATGTGTGTAGTACAATGCTTACTGGCCACCAATAGAAACTATGTAGTGTTACTGTGTAATACAGGGCATGTCACCCTGCCCATGTGTCCACTATGCACTTACATGCAGACAGTGCACCTCCACCATGTTCACAGATGTACACCTGCAAATCTGTGCTACACACATCCCACACATACTGTCCACTCTCTAACACATGCTGCCAATACTCCACATATCAGCCAAGTGGCACATGGGCGGACAATACACTATTTTAACTAACACTGGTGTATACAATACTACAATGACAATCATAGCTTTAATGCATCATGCCTGCTCAGCTACACCTTCAGACATATCATTACACTTTACTGCTGACAACATGGTAACATTGCTGTACTGCCATAAAGTCTCCCTGTGCATCAGCACCATGGTAGCCTGTTCCTGCATCGATTTTACAGATGACAGGAGGTGGTACAGGTTTCATCATATGCACAGGGTGTGTTGTTGGTTTGCCAGAAGCCTACAGTGAGCCATCCAATCGACATGTGAGTGTGTGTGTGTGTGTGTGTGTGTGTGTGTGTGTGTGTGTGTGTGTGTGTGTGTGAGGGGCAAGAGTACTGCTATGGGCCAATGTTGATGTAATGTGTGCGGGTATGTGTTAGCCCTAGGTGTCTGATTCCTGTGTGTGTGTGTCTGCATGCACACAGTTCCACCATGTGGCTGCCATATACGGGTATTTGTGGGACAGCCACAGACTGTACCTGCCAGGCTTTACAGATTACCATCTCTGGCCATGGATACGGTACCTGTGCCTGGCAGGGGTGCTACTGACACTATCAGGTACAAAGCCAGACTGAGTACTATCCCCAAAGGTAGATGGATGTACACTGGACCCAGGTCCCTGCTGGGACTGTCCAGAGCCATGTGCATGTGGTCTTCTAGGACGTTCTATCGACAGCCCACCCCCAACATTGCTGGGGCTGGTACTGGCACTACGGGAGTGGCTGTGATTTGTGGGATGTCCATGGTGACTGCCAGCTGCTGATGTTGCTGGCATACGTCCACATCGATGACTCAACCATCCCGCTCTGTCCTGACACATGGACATGACATTGCGGAGGACATCTAATGTCTCTCCCCAACATCTATCTGTGACCTTAGTGTAATGACGGATGGCACCTGCTAGGTCACAGATACTGTCAATTACTGTGGTATGTGCCCTCTGTGCCCTTAGTCCCTGTCTGGTGTACCGTTCCACACATGCCTGTGCCTCCATGACAGCCTGGAACATGCATGACATTGTCAGACCTGTGGCACATCTGCCAGTGGCATGATGAGCAGCAGTGCTCTGGCGAGAACCCCTGGACATCTGCCTATGTGGTACCCTTCCAGACATCTGGGTATGGCTGCTGTGTTGGGATGCATGTGCCATGGATACCACACTGTCCTGGCCAATGCTGACTGTATGCTGTCCCTCAGCTTAGGGCATTGGTGATGGATGTATTGGCAGTATGACTGTGTGCATGGATGGGGTGGACACTTGTGTACTGTCGATTGGCAACCCAACGACAGACCCTGGTAAACATGCCTGTGCCTCAACACACCTATCATCATCATCATCATCACTATTTTGCTCAGTGACATTGGTTTTCCTGCTGCATTGAACCAGCCCAAAGTCAGCACCTGTGAGAGGAAGACAGGAAGCACACTTTATGACCTGTACATGATGTCGGCACACATGCACACATGAACACATGCACACATGCACACATGAACACATGCACGCATGCACACATGAACACATGAACACATGCACACATGAACACATGCACACATGCACACAAATGCACTCCTCACTAAAACAGATATACACACACACACACACACCACCAGCAATCCAGAACATACTCAATAGCGGGTGATGGTGGGGTACAGTATCACAAGGCAAACAGTTATATCACATGTGTCAGCATGCAGGACGTGTGTTGCTCAACAGCATGCAGTGTGGGTGTAGACAGCCCTTGCTAATGACAGTATACATGGCTTTGATGCATGCGTGTTGTTGTTCAGTGATCGGCCTCACCCTGGAACGCAATGTGTACATGGACACAACATTGCTGTGCAAGTCTTTAAAGCTCTGCAATGTCTTGTGCACCATCACTCACAGGTATACATACCATGGCTGGATGTGTATCTGTGTGTCACATAGATATCCATTTCTGTGTAGTGCATCTGTGTTTTTAACAGATGATTGTGGACACAGGTTTAGCACATGAATGCTATGTATACACACAGGATGAGTGGTGCATGTATACCTGATGGAATACCATTGCTCAACATTGCCATTGTACAGTGGTTATGGTGAGTGTAGGACATATTGTGGACATGCCAGTGCCAGCCATGACATGGCACGTTACAACACAACTGCAACGTTAAACTTCACACATACACAGTGTGTGTCATGTGACCTATGCACTCAATAGCATTACAAGACATATATGTGTCACTGTACAAATGGTGATTGCTATGCATAATGTGTATCGATGCACATGTTTGCACACACATACAATATTGAGGTGCATAGCAGTTAATGTTATGTGTGGTACTGTGGTCACTGTAACTGGATGGGGTGTAGTACCATGAACCATCATCATGCAGCATCATGTGGTCACTCAAGGCTACTAATGTGTGCCAGATCGGCACATACCATGCTGTACTGGAACTGCAGTACCATGGCTACATTCATCATTTCACAGCCACTTGTTACATGGGTTTGTAAGGTGCCCAATAGGGAGCATTGCCTAACATGAATGTGTTGCGTGTTGGAGAGTGTTGCAGTGCCCCATGATAGGCCTCTACCCCTCAGGTGTATTATGTGTGCTGTGTGGATGACATTTGGGATACTGGAGTGTGACCTTACAGCGTGTGTCTGAATATGCCATGTGTAGCATATTAACATGTACTGTGTATGACGGAGTTGTGTATGTCGTGTGCATGTGTATCGACTGCCTATCCAATGTCCACTATAGTGTAGCCATAATTGTTTGGGATGCTCTTTGTATTGCATGTGTTTGAGGCAGCCACTCACATTACTGAGATGTGCATAGTCTCACAGCAAACATGCACAGCATGCATTATGTGTAGGTGTGTTACATGTGTACATGGCCTACACCTCACCTATGACATGCACATTTTATTAGCAATATTAAATGTAGAACACACTCACCAGCATGGGTCTGCTGCCTTGCTGTCACACCAAGGATATGAAACAGTTTGTCAGTGGCAACAACTGTGACATTGCTACTGTGGCTTTGCAATCTTACAGTAGCACAATGGCTGATGGTCACAGGCCTACACATCATGTTCCAAATTATCAGTATTGAACAACACCAGGCTCCACATCTTCTAACTACACAGTACACGTCTCACATATGCATGATCTAACAATAGAGGTAACAGTAGTCTACAGATATGCCAACTTACCTGCACGCTCCATGTGAACTTGCTGGGGGGCTCCAGCCTCCATGATGATGCATGTGTGCTGTTGTTGTTGGCCGGGAGCCCCCAGGCTCAGGAGCAGCTCCTCCACTCTGGTGAGGGGGGATGGGTGGCAACCCCACCACCTGTGGCAAACTGTTGCCTACGGACATCAGACGCACACTGCTGGACATGTCTAAGTAAATCACTGCAGTGATGTCATACCTGCTCATAAGTCCAGTTATGCATGCCTATGTCATTCATCCTATGGACAACATCTTGCCACAGCGCAGTCCACTCATGTTGGTCCTGGCTGGTTCTTGAAAATAGCAGGGTGTACTGTTTGATGAGACAGTTGGTTAGTATCGCATCCTCTGCACGGCTGTAGGCAGGATTGTGATGGTGGAACATGGCCCTGGAAGACAAGAAAACAATATGTGTGAGCAAGTCATGTGGCACACTTAACATTCTACAGTACAGATATCACTGAACTGCCACAAATAGCAAACTATTGTCTGTCAGAGGATACACACTTTCAATGCCACATATCAGTGCTCAACCCACAACTGCCTGACACTGCCTGACATGCTCTATATATATTAAAACATTTTCGGTACAGCAACAAAGATAAACCACTATGTAAGACTATGCAACAGTACATGGCACACTGCATGCAACACAATGCACCACCTAGCTACAGTAGGTATATATATCCAGCTAATGCATAATGAAATATGTAATCCATTGCAATGATTGTAAAGTCCAGTTACAGTATTACCAGTATACCACACTAGTTGTTGATGGAAAACCCCTGCCTACAATATGTGCACATTCGTGAATATAGGAGGCATACTGCTGTACTAGACTATACATGTTGCTAGATACCCACTTATATCCTGTAACACACATATGACTGGGGCATGTTACAGGCATACCCACAAACACATCAGACATACATACAGGACACAGATATGGCAACCCAGATGAGCTTTACGTGTGTACCATACAGTACTGTGTGTCAGTACTTACAAACCCTTATGCCTGAGGTATGTAATCTGTGAGGACTACAGGGAACACACAGAACAGTGTTTCCAAGCAATGTGGACATACACCATACTGTACTGTTTAGGCCTACAGCTTCAGGTAGTACTACAGTTCATACAGGGGTTTGATTCACCAACAGTACCAATCAATGAGCATACATGTACTGCTTTATCCTCCAATGGCACACCCCAGTTAACACAAAGGGACTACATCGGACCGTATGCCATACTGATTTTTTTTGGCTAGCAATAGCATACACATCTTTTGCTGGGATCACAGCTAGGACACATAATACCATGACAGAAACAATTTCCCACTAAGCTATCCCACATATACACAACTGTGACACATTCACCAACACATTCACCATCACACTCAGTCAACCTCACATAGCAATTATTGCAACAAGTACATGTGGATGTGTATTGGTTCATAGGTAGATTATAGGCTATTGGCCCTAGGGCTTATAGAAGCCTAGCCAGATGGTACCCTGGCTTTGACACCCAAGTAATTTAGTTCCATGTGTCCCTGTCAAGCAGAGCCACAGAGGTGATTCCTGGGGTGTAATTCCTATCTCACATCCAATCATCAAGACTATTCATGACGAGTGCTACTGAGGAGCTTTGTTTGCTATTGCTAGGTAGTTTGTTCCACAGTATGGGATGTCTCTGAGATAGGAATCTATCTCTCCAGCATGTTCTGTCTATTGTGGTGACAAGATTTAGGTCCCTAGAGCATGTTGTAGCTCATAGGGATCGTGATCTGTTTACGTGGAGCATGTCCAACAGCTTTGGGTTTGACATAGCTTTGTATGTTAGGCAGGGGTCACCTCTGGGTTGCCGGTATGCAACACAGTGTAGCTGTGGTTTGGTGAGATGGTATGCATAGGACACCTGTTTGAGGACAGTATTACTCTTTGTGAGATATGTCTATGGCCTTTCCAGTTGCTGTAGATGTCTTGTGAGGTACATACCAGAAGGGGCATTGTACTCTATAATGGGTTTTGTGAGTGATGAGTAGAGGGGAACACTGACCTCTTTTTCCCTGGATGACACAGCTTTTGTGATGAGGTGTGCCATGTAGATAGATTACATGACTAGTGTGGCACTGTGATTATCAAGGGTGAGACTACTATCCACCTGTGTCCCATGGTCTCTTATCACACTGTCGGTGTTAAGTCAACTACCACCTATGTGGTAGTTCATGGGTACAGAGTTTTTAGCAAAAGGGATGCAAATGTATTTCAGACATTGAGCTTGAGGCCATGGCTTTGTCACCAAGCATCTGTCGCACTAAATGTGACTCTGTCTCTCCCTACCCCTATATATATATATATATATATATATATATATATATATATATATATATATATATATATATATACACACACACATACATATAAACATCCATTGGTGTACATATAGATATACATATAGGCACATATACAGTCCACCTTTCATGGTGGAAATATCAATTATGCAAAGTATGGGAGGTATACAGTTATGTAATGATATTGCACAGTCTTGTGCAAAATGCATTGAAGGTATTCTCAGCCCATGTGGCTTTAGCAGGCCTCACTGGCTGCGACACTGCAAACCTAACAAATCACACCCACAGTGTTTAATCACCACATGTCATATACCAGCAAACAGCCATTGTCCACACTACTGTACAGAACACAGATGACATGGTTCAGATGTTTGACATTTAATGCTGAGCTACATATATCACAGTTATGTCCCACTGCACACAGCTACACACTGATTTGTCCATGGCAGTAGTTATGCAGGGCATCTGTGCATAGATACGTACTGCTGCCACATATTGATGTTTCAAAATACGTAAGGTAGTCTTCAAATACATCTAATACATGCCAGTACATACATATCTGTTACATACCTTTCCTTTGTATGTGTTTGTAGTTTTCACTTTGCTGTATCTTTGGCTTTATTTTAGATCTTTATTGCTTTTATTTTTTTATTTTTTTATATTTCCACTGGTGTGGGTGGGGGTGTGCATCTCTCTCTCTCTCTCTGTCTGTCTCTGTCTCTGTCTCTGTCTCTGTCTCTGTCTCTCTCTCTCTCTCTCTCAGCATCTGCAATGGGATGATTGCATGTGTGGCCAGCAGGTACAGCCTGCTTTTATAGGTATCTGCACATGTGCATGTCATGGCCTCTGCACCAATTGGTGGCCACCATTTGGTAATTGCATGCAGCCTGCTGTGTGGTAATTGCAGTACTCACTGTCATAGCAACCCAATGCTATAAATTGCTATGTCAGGTAGGCGTAGCCCTTTCAGCTTTCCAAAGTGGGGCCCATTCTTGTTTGCTGTGGACACCGTTGTGTAAGTCAGAAGGTTGGTATACTTCTTATATGTGAAGCTAGGGGTGTAGCCAGTGATTTAAATGTTGTACTCAGACCTCAATGTTGCCACTTCCACTGCTCTGTGTCAGTGTAGAATTGTAATCACTCCTACAAATACTAACGCAAGATACATGGGTGTATGTATTTTCTTTTCTACTTATAGAATTAACTGCTATACAAAAGTAGTTATTGAAATGTATTCATTTGGCACATGAGCTGTTTGTGAACTGCTATACTGTGAATATTAATTTACCCACTTTTGAATAGTTTCAGCCTTTTTAGTGTTGACATTAGCACAGGCTGCTCAAGAAAACGGGACAAATTTCAGTACTGAGTATGTCTACCTACATCCTTGGTAGACCCTGAACACACAGGTTTATTGTACATTTGGGTAGGGGTGCAGAAGGACAGAGAGCATTATGTATTAATGTGTGAACTTTATCTTGCTGGACTTAAAGGGTTGCTGTGTACCTGTTAGTTTACCAAGGCAAGTAGTCTGTCTGCGTAGCTCCCAAATGTGGACCTATCCAGATGGTAGCCAGAGGTTAGCCTGTTATTCTTTGTCTGTGCACCACACTGGTCTTTTCAGCACTGGAACAATGGCATTGTCACAGTTGGTTGCTACCAGTACATGGCTACATGGCTACATCCCTTGGTATTTCAGTGTTGTACTCCTACATAAGGGTTTGCTTCTGGAACTCCTTCCAAAGCTATTTGTACAGTGTATAACAGCAGAATAGCTGATATGCCTGTGTGTTTCTGCCTCTGCCAGGCCTCTCAAACACTCAGGTACATATTTGAACAGACTCAGGGAAAAGTAGGTAGAAGTGAGGTACACCTTTACAATATTAGAGACATTAAGTGGAGACTTTGAGAGAACCAGAGCATATGGATTAATACACATTTCCTGAAGTACAAGCGGTGCACTACTCTTACTTATTATCATTATTCATTAAGTGTAATTCACCACCTTTCTGCCCGTGTCCAACTCTTACTTATTATCATTATTCATTAAGTGTAATTCACCACCTTTCTGCCCAACGTGTCCAACTCTTACTTATTATCATTATTCATTAAGTGTAATTCACCACCTTTCTGCCCAATGTGTCCAACTCTTACTTATTATCATTATTCATTAAGTGTAATTCACCACCTTTCTGCCCAACGTGTCCAACTCTTACTTATTATCATTATTCATTAAGTGTAATTCACCACCTTTCTGCCCAACGTGTCCAACTCTTACTTATTATCATTATTCATTAAGTGTAATTCACCACCTTTCTGCCCAACGCGTGTCCAACTCTTACTTATTATCATTATTCATTAAGTGTAATTCACCACCTTTCTGCCCAACGTGTCCAACTCTTACTTATTATCATTATTCATTAAGTGTAATTCACCACCTTTCTGCCTAACGTCAGTAGCTTTCAGAGGGATTCAGAGTGACACAGCTAAAACCTGTCTCAAAATCAGGTACATGCCTGAAATTTAGTCACAGTTGCGAAGTATGGCCTCTGCCATAATCAGATATGCTAGTGTTTGTCCTTCTATGATACTGTGTGGGGGTTGTAAAGTGCTGCTGTAACATTATTTCCTGCTAGTATGGCTGGTTCTCTTTTCACAGTCATGTAATGCAATTCCACAAGAACTGCTGGTAAGGATCCACAGAACAGGATTTGTGTTATGGCTTTCCTATTTGTCCTTTACATTCACTCATTCTGATACATGATATATTGATTGCAGCACCAATTTGTTGTATGTTTACCATGGCTCAGTGGTACTTCATGCAGTCTAGTGTGTGCAAGGTCCGGGGTTCGAGACTGACAGAGGAATTTTATTTTGCTGCTGAGCAGAACAAGGGCCCTGACATACAGAGTGACTAAGGCACTTTTAAGCAGTTATAATTGGGTTTGTGTGGGTTTGCGTGACACTTAGCAATACTTAGCTAAGTGCACACAAGCGCACACTCGAGCAAACCCACTAACTACTGCTTAACAGTGCTTACTCCTGCTAACCCCCATGCTCATTTCTTTGAAAGAAAAGAAAATGGGGAGATAAGAAAGTGGTGAAAAAGGGGCACAAAGAGGCAAAGACAGTAGGGAAAACAGCTCAGGATGTGCAGGATGGGTGTAGGGAAGGTCCATAGCTGCCCATTTCTTTAACAGCAACAGCTGTGCATATACTAATAATTTGGATGGAAATTTGAAACCTTCCACCCCTGAGAGAGGGGTGAGGACAACGAAGTATGTTGTACTGCCAATTAAATTTCAGTTTATGTGTCCAGTGGACATGTGTGCAAAATGGGCAGCTATGTATGGGGCGTAATTTTTTTGTGGGAGCAGATTGCCCATTTTTTTTTTTCAGGTGAGAGTGGAATGTGGGGTAGGGGAAGTAGGTATATTTGTGGAGGTAGGTTGGGGAGGTAAACAGACAAGACAAACAAGACGCATACAGGGGCGGAATATGACACATGGGGTGGGTGAACGCCATTGACGGGAAAGGGTGTTTGGAAATCACAAGCCCATGAGCCCACAGATGGCAACAGTGGAACTGAGATCCCCACCCATGGGCAGTTACAACTGCACCTTCACAGCCCGGAGGGTGGCTGTGCTAGGGGCTGTGTAGGAGGGGCAGGCTCACCCGTGAGTCACGCCACTCTTGCCTTGAGCTGGTGTAGAGGATCAGCGACTGAATGCTCGATCTCCCTACCCACCACATCTCAGACCGTTCGGAGGGTGATAGGTGGCCCTCCTCTGGCCACGCTTGCATGGGGGGATGAGCCCCATCCCCTGCAGTGCTTCCACCTGAAGGTGGCACAGGACCAATGGAGGAGGAGGTCCCGGGCTGGGCACCGGACCTGCTGGTGCCAGGTGCCATTGCCAGCTGAGATGGGACAGGTGGGTCCGCTGGGTCCGGCCTTCCCATATGTTCTATGTTTAGGAGGATTTAATGACAATATGGGTTAGTAATAGCCAACAGCATTCTGATTTAGTTGTAACAGCATACAGTAGTATTCCCATTAACCCAAAACACCAGCATTCCAACAGTTGAACAGCAAGCATAAAACATGCATATATAGAACAACGGTGGATATTCCAACAGCATGCAGGATTGATTTGTGGCAACAGGCCACCAGGATTGTGGTATATGAACAGGGCACATGCATCAAAGTAAATGCAGATATTTATCAACCAATAGGACATGTGTCTTAACAAATGTTATGAGATTAGACATACCCATTGAGGTGTGGAATTGCATTGTTTATGCACATACTGTAGGGTGTAGAAAGATACCTCCATTAACAACTTTTATATACTTGTAGTTTACAATACATTCCTATTGACTGCGGTTATATATCCCCTACATGTATTATTACACTAGGCAATGTCTGTTAAATTGTAAAATGGGTTTTGCTAGTTCTTGATATACCTGACCTGTATCTGACATACAAACTGTCCTGGATGCAGATGTTACTGCTACATATTTATATATTTCATTTATATTTATATATCTACATGTCTGAATGTGTTCAGGTGACATTATCAGGTGTATGTCGACAGCCCCCTACATTTCTAGCAGCACACTGACATTTCTGGAGAACAGAATAACAAGCTACTCATGTGCCAGATTAACCTGTACATGCCGGCCATGAACTGACAGTTGAGGACTGTATATATGCTCAACAGCTACTGGCACTCCCTTCATCCACTTTATATGGGCCTACCATGTGTGGGTTGACTGCGCTTACTACAACAGTATTATTTCTATAATGCAAGGGTACAACAACATATTGAAGTAAGTGACACGGGCACACTACAGGAATTATACCTTTATTAATTACATTACACACTTTTCTAGTGGCTCTCTCATTTATTTGATATATCAGTGCATGCAGATGTCTTTTATTCAAGACATATTATACCTTTATTAATGGGTTACAACACCTTTTCATGCTGTCTCACTTATTTTATATAACAATACATGCAGAGAAGTTATTCAGCACTCATTATACCTTTATTAATGGGTTACAACACTCTTTTTCAGGCTCTCTCACTTCTTTTATATGACAACATATGCAGAATAATTACTAACCTGCCTGGTGGCGCAGCCTTAGCAGCCTATCTGCATAAGCTTGCTGATTCACAGCACGGACACCTGCAGCTGTGAAGTAAATGAAGGGATATTGAGACATACCTATCCATAACATGGACTACTGTAGCAATTCTTACATACTTCATTCCATGGCTACATACTCAGTAGTGGGGCATTTTCCATTTGATAGGCCTCCTGTATCCACTGGTTCAGTCGGTCCTTCTTGCATCTCTTCAGGTCTGAGAAGTGGTGTCTGACCTGCTCACCAGTCCAAGGGATGCCTGTGGCACTGGTGAGATCATGTGCTAGACGGTTCCAGGCTTCTGCTTTGTACTCAGTGCCCTGAAACTGGCCCTGCAGGAGTCTTGCATCAGGATGATGGACGAGGAGCCAAACCATTACTTTTCACTCCTCAATGCCCCACCATTGTGCTCGAAAATGAGAGCCCTCTCCAACACCTGCCATACTGTCTGCAGATGGGAACTACAACCAGTTATGGCAATTATTCCCACCTATGGAGCTTAAAGATGCCTCATTTCCCGCACTTATTTGTGATTGGCCGGTTTTGAAAATTCTCAGCTAAGAACAAACCTTCTTAGCAATGGGTAAACTCCCATTGATATATATGAGTGTGTTGGAAATACATCTATATTTAAAGCTGTCATGGCTTAGTGGTTTAGTACTGCGATTATGGTGCACAGTATCCCGGGTTCGAGGCCTGCCATTTCTTTTTATTTTACTACTGGCCAGACTGGCTTGGAGGTGTGGCTGTGTTTAGCCGACTTTGCTCAGCTTTGCCCAACGTTGCTCAACATTACTCTACATTGCTCTACGGTGCCCGACATTGCCCGAAGTTGCGCTTATGCATTTATCAGTATGCATGACCATTCCATATTTTATATATATATTAAATATTGTTCACTAACACACTGAGATTTAAAAGGTAAATGTCAGGAATTCTATTTATGCACACATTTCCGACAGAAAATAGGTAGGGGAGTGACGGGACTCGAACTGGGAATGCCTCCTCTTTGTGCGAGGGCTCCACCACTACGCTATTGCTATTTGGCTTAATTTGCATATAAATACTTTATTATCCTCTTCGATGTCTACACTGCTACCTGTAGCTAAGCAATGGACAAACCCGCGCATACATGCACAAATACGGGCAGCTATATTGGGAATAATAAAAAAAAAAAAAAAAAAAAAAGGAAACCTTTACATTTTAAATTTGTACAGGGATTTAGAATGTGGGGGAGTGTAGTGTTGGGTATGTGGACATTTGAGCGTACTCGCTCATTTCTGTTGACATTTGCAGTTTAGGCACTTGTAGGGGCGTGGATATTTGGACTGCTCGGCAGTCTGACACGCCCCCTGCACTCATGCACACTCCGTGTAAGCCTTATAGTTGAATCAGTGCGCCCTCATGAATATGCATGACGTGCTGACATCATACCCTTACACTGCAGTTTCCATGTAAGACTTAGTTAGTCTTACACGGAGGATTAGTGAATCCCGGCCATTGTTTCTGGCTGCTAATAAAGCTGCTTTTTTGTGCCAAATGATGTTTTTCTAAATTTTGGATTGTGGAAGAGTTTATATTTGGCAACACTCACAAAAGTTGTGTTCATAATAAGTGCAGATATTTATATCATTTTAGTTGTAGTGTTGGATGTTATCCAGATAAAATGGTATAAAAAGATTATTTATTTAGTCTGTTATGCAATGATGGCTCATTTGTATTCAAAAATAAGCATGCTGATTGGACAGTCTAATCAGTATGCCCATTGTAAATTGAGCCTATACCAACAAAATAAAGTCCATCCACTGAAGTCCCATTGAGTATCCTGACTTTCTATTGGAATATGCTGAGGGACAGAGCAAAACAGAAGAAAATCAGGTATATTCTCAAAAGTAAAGAAAAAGAAATGCACCTGATTTTCCTTCTATTTCTGCACTGGCCCTCATAACATCTTGACAAAAACACAGCACTGGAGATTCTCTTTTCTGCATTGTTTCTCATGCACTATACTACTATATTGTACAAGCATTGGGACGCAAGTCCCATATGCATTTTCAGCACATTAGTAAAGAAGAGAAAATGTGGAGGAACACTTCAGTGCCCTTATACAAAAACATTATTTAAGAAAGGTAAGCAATTTCTTTCTTAAGTAATGTCGTTGCATAATAGCAATGATCCAGTCCTGGGTGTGGGTGTATTAGGATTTACCCACAGTTGGCTTTGTTTAATCACTCGGGCTTCATCCTCATGATCAAATCATAACAAAATGTGGGTAAATTCTGATATACCCCCACCCATTCATGGATTATGGCTTAATTATCTGATAACTGAATAAACAGACTGATTGAGCAAACCTACTCAGCCATGACTTGGGTCAAAGGTACAACCAAATTGACTTGATCAATGCAAAGTATTAAATGTAAAACTTGATATGCTATCAGGTAACCAAAAAAACTTTAAAGGCAAATAAAAGATTAGAAATAATGTGAAGAAAATGATGGCAATAAATAAAGTGAAAAGAATTATGCAATGCCACAATTCTAACAGCATTGAGGTGAAGAAGAACTTTTAGTACAGCCCAGGCTTTGGTTCTTGACACAAAGTTATCTAAAATGACATTAAGGCCTATAAGAGAAGTAAAAAGCTGCCTTCTTTAACAAATAGGTTGGGATTCATAGAGACATACTACATGCCTAAGCTACATTTATACCACATAGCAGTGGTGGCGGACAGAAAACAGCATACTAGCTAAAAACAAATATGAGCATAGTGCATGGTAAGCAGAAAACTCTGATAAAGGAAGCAGAGTTAGACATGAAAACCACAGCCAAGTCGAGACAGCTATACTCAGTAGAGCAACAATGGTGTCTATAGTGTCCACATACTGCCTTACTCTACTCTTACAAGACATTCATTGGGTATTACAGATGCTGTATAAGTGCTATACCAGGCAGCGCAAGTCAGAACATGCTGGAGTAGATGGACAGGATAGCCTCAGCCAGTAATTACTTGTATTAGACTGTAAATACCTGCTGCCACTTCTTAAATAGAAATATCTGGTGACCCTTTCAACAGGTGGCATTATCCCTCCATGTACTCTATCGTCTTCTCTGTTGTCATTCAAGAGGAGATACTTTTGAGTGATCTGTACTGACAGGCAGATTTTGTCTTTATGACATGTCTCTCTTATTGCTAAACTAATAAGATTTTCATTGACCGTCAGGTTTCCAGTAGTTCCCATTTATTACAAAGGCTGTTAAGTTCTCATTGAAAAGATAATAAGAGAACAATTATAGTAGAGAATGTTTCCTACTCATTCATGCTCTGTGAGGGTGTGGGTGATTCCCTTGTACCGCTAAATCTGGCATTAGCTTTAGTTTTATTTCAGTTCAATTTATTTGAAGAGTGCTAGAAACTGACAGAGGAAAGTACTGTTTTATGCTATTTGCATGGGTGGAGGGGGAGTGGGGGGTGTAAAGAGTTTATGTGTCCTAACTTGTAGTTTCAAGCTCTTAAACAAAGCAGCCTTCCCATGTGCACATCACACTGTACTTCTGAAGTCACTGGTCATGAACAGGGAAAAAAAAATATTAGGCTACTATGCATGCCATCTCACCATGTGTTACCATGTCCAAATCAAGCCTTTTGGAGGCTGCAGCAATGGGAGTGGTCATCAACATACCTCTCAACTGTACCTCAGGTTATTGGCTAGGTTTAAAATGGTCATTCAGGGCAGTTAGCCTAGTATTCACCTATAAGTCTATGATTGGTTAACCAATCATAATCGATTTATTAGTATTTTGAGAAATGGATTCATCAAATTAACCTCGAGTGAAATTCTATTGGAGAATTTCTTGAATCTCTTTTGAGAACATATTAAAATAGATGTGATTGGAGACACAATTATAATTTTTTTGCAACACATGACTTTAGCTACAGTGATGTATTACAGCTTACTGGCAAAAAGAAGTATGACAACACGTAAATGGTTTACAGTAGTGAAAGCTAGTTCCACACAGAGAAAAGACACTCTGGTGAACAAACAGAGTTAAACATGTTAAAAGGTGTTAGACACTTCACCCACTATTTTTGTGTGTGTGGAGGGGGGGCTAGTACGAAGTGCCTTACAGCTTTTAAAGCTGTCAAAATGTTTCTGATGCTTTTCATCATGATACACAATCACAACAGCTGTTAAAGGTGTACACTAAATGTCAGAAAGGTGCATACCAAGTTTATCTTTTTAATGCTGTTGGAGCACAATCGACATACGAAATGTAGGACAATAACCTTTATCAGTTCTTTCATATGCAACAGTTGTGCTTCTCCACAAAGGCAGGCCATCTACTGACCTGGGTAATTACAACTTACAAGTCTGATTAGTCTCATAGTATGTTAGGCCATGGAAAGGATTATCATACATATTACAAATAAAGACATAACAGAACTTCAGATACTGGATCCAGGGCAATTTAGATTTGTCAAGGGCAAAACATGCCTGCTCAACCTGGTGGAATTCCTCAATAAAGTCACTAAAGCAATGAATGAGGGCAAAACAGTTCACACTGCCTATCATGACCTGGCCAAGGCATTCAACCCTATTCTGCATGTAGGTATTGTCAACAAACTCACAAAACTAGGAGTAAACCCCTATGTCACCCATGGAATAGCCAACTGGCTTACAGATAAGACACAGGAAATCAGGATAGGGCACTCTACCTCTACAGAAAGGGCAGTCACCAGCAGAGTCCCTCAGGGTTTAGTGCTGGGGCCACTCCTTTTGACATCTACGTTTTGGAAGTAAAAGCTAATGTTAAAGGCCTCTGGTTGACCAAGTTTGTAGACAACTGCAATCTTCGTCCAATCATAGATTCTCCCAGGACAATGATATCCTCCAAATGGGTTTATAGCAAACTAATAATTTGTGCTAGAGCTATAAAGAATGCTTAATAATATTTTTTAAAAAGTGCTCCCCTGAAAGTTATCACATAGACAATATACCACTTAGAGTAACCCCAGCAGTTAGGGACTTGGGACCATAAGTAGACAGTGACCTGGCCTTTGGCCACTATGTGTTGACTGTTGTAAAGAAATCATTTTATATTGCACACCTCATTACCAAGGGTATGACTCATGTCCAAAGATGTCATTATCCCTCTGAATTCAGACATCATTAGAACAATCATAAAGTACAATGCTCCATTCGATATGTATGTTACTAGGCACATGCAACAACTGAGACATGCACAGAAGTTCTTTACAAAACAAAAACAAGGCGTAAACCACATGGAATATGCAAACCACCTCAAAGCCTTATTTTTATACTTTGTCTTTTACAAACTACTGAGAAGTGATCTATGCCTAACTTACCTGACTTATAAGCCATCATCTGATTCAGTACTGTGGGACTTGATGTGCATCAACAAATCTAACAGCATTAGAAATACCTGATCCAGGGAGATAAACCTCATTTATGACATGAACAGAACATGTTAGTGGGACAGATATGTGTCTTATAGACTATCCCTACTTTGGAGCAAACTTCCCATTCATGTGAAGCAAAGTTCATTCCTCACCCTGTTCAAACATAACCTGGACCAGTGGATGGGAAATCGAAAATTTACCCCAGGACTTAAACATCTATCCTCCTATTGGACAGAGGTAGCTTGTACATGATCTGCCAACTAAACACACCTATTTGCCCCTGGGTAATTTATCCTCTAAATTATATACGGGAAAACTAGGCTAGTCACAAAAAGGCCTCAAGATCATTAGCCTAGTAATCACCTGTGAACCTCTTCACTCCCCTGGGTAGTCTTTTACTCCCTTGTAATGCAACATTTCCTTAAACATACAAATTCAAAGAAAATATTTTTACACACAGATATTTGCTCTTCAAAATGTGCTTATCAGACCACATTGTAATAAGTTATAAAATAATCAAAATTAAATTCTGTTGGAGCCACTTCATTTAAATAATCACACAGGTCTTTGAACGCTAGCAACCTGTCAACTGCAGACAAAGATCCCATGTAACTGAAAACATTAAGCAGTTTTTTTGAATTGTAAATTATTGTTTGTTCTATTTTAAAAGCATAATTCCTTTGAGCTTGCTGCTTATGATTGATTCACTTTGATGACCAGCAATGCATTAGGTTTCTTATTTTATTAGTTCTCTTAATCCAGAAGTTTAAAGAAACAGGGCCATGTTATATATTCTGCTCTGTAAAATGGTACACATTTTGCGTTATAAGAAGAGAATAGAGACCTCTCATACTCCAGTACATACACACAAAAGTAACACTGTTCATAGTATCATAAGTATAAAAGGAAAACTTTAGCTCTCTTGTTGTGATTTCAAGCCAGTAAAATAAACAGAATATGTTGTATTCTTTTGTGACTTAATATAACTGAATGCAGATGTAACTAAATAAATCTCAAAATATAAGTGTCTGATACTCTGCATGTATAAAAACCAAGTTTAGTTGCTGTGTACAGCTAGACAAACTCATAAAATGTTATTTTGTGAAGTGATGAAAAATTTATTTTATTTATTATTTTATTTATTGACATTTGTTGACCAGGGAAGTCCACTGGGTCAGGAACCCATTTTCAGTGGAGGTCCGGGGAGAAAAGCTCCATGAATTAACAGTCAGATATTAACAACAGACAGAACGTTTTTTAAAATAGCAAAAATAATCAAAAGTTAAAACATTAAAAAGTAAATATATACATACAGTATAAAACGTTTTGGTGTTTTTAGTGTCACAGTGTATTACAGACTATCAGCTGGTCTTGTTTTATTTCTGTAACTGTGTTTCTTCTAAAAAGTAGTCTGAACAGTCTGCAGGTCTGAAAAGCAAATTTAAGACTTTGTGCATAATTGCATGCCTGGAAAATGAGTTCATTTCCTGTCATCACCACGTTAGTGGGTTAATAGGGTGCTCATTGATCAGCCCTCTGTGGGGGAGGGGATGGGGCCTCCTAGAGTGTGTGGTTCAAGCTTGAAGCACTGCCATCCGCTTGGACCAGTGAATGTGATAAATGTAATCAAACTGTCATCTGACTGCTTATGGTAACAAACACACTGCTCAAAAGACAGACTGATGTGCTCCATAAGTTACCAAGGTCCATTTAGTCTTAAATACCACATGTGTAAATGCTGGCTGCAGGGTTGGACATATGGGAAACTTGTTTATAAAATCCCCAGTCCCCCTTTTTTCCTGAATGACTTGGTGCAAGAAAGCATAACAAGGGATGAGGCCTAGCAAGAAATGTTAAACATTATGTGACTGTCTTGAGCCGAACAGATTTCTGCTGTATTTTCAAATATGAGACATTTTATTTAGTTTTCCATCTTTACTGGGGCATAAAGGAACAGATGGTTTCACATAATTTAATGCTTTCATGCTAGAAAACAAACTGCTGTCACTGCTGTTGAAATGCATACATTGCAAATTATTCTGAAGTTTGCATTTTAACAGTAATACACCATTTTCATTGCAGAAAGTGCACATCTTTTAACTTATTGTATTGTACATCCATGAATAAAGATAACAGTATTTTGCAAATGTTTAGGGAGTCTGAGCACAAGATTTTTGTTTAGATTTATTGCACAGTGTGGTCTCAAAACAAATAGCAATGACAATGTAGATTTTAGAACAAAGTGCATACTGAACAGCATTATGTTTAATACTGGCATGCATTTTAACACATCTTAGTTAGCTTGTGTCCTGAATGATGGCTACAATTCAAGTAGTATCGGTTCCCAGCTTTGTATCTAGTAAATGAAAACTAAATCACTTGTCAGGAGAAAGCAGCTGGTAGACTTGTAGCTGATGGGCCTAAGAAAACGGGTCTATAGACTTCAGTGTTACTATGTAACCTTATGAATGGAGCTATATAATCCATACCAGAAATGCCAAGGAAACAGGGTTACTTAAAAACTGATTGATTTTTTAAATAAAAAAATGTTGGTTTTGCAAAAAAAAAAAAAAAAAAAATCATTAAGCACTTTCAGTCAGTAGATGATCACAGCCACTTGAGTCATTTATCAGGTGTGTTCCCTAGCAAACTAGATGCAACTGAGAAACATAATGCAGAATGTGTAAAGCTGGTGTACACACAGTGCAGGAGAAGCAACAACAGGCACAAAGATTAGAGTGCACCAAACCTGACTGCATATTATGTGACTGCATACTAAGAGGTGCATCCTGAAGTATTATGAGCAACAAAGAGTGGTAATGCATAAGTAGAAGCATGAGCACTTTTCAAGTATATCTTTCATAAACACCAAGGAGTAGAAAAGGCAGTCAGAAGACAGTATAACAACTCATATGGGACACATAAGTGATGACAGTATTATGTGTAATCACTGATGTGCAAACATGGGTCTTGCACCTTAAGATTGACATTCTGGTTTCAAGACAATAGCAGCTGATGTGCATTCATAAGTACAGGCCCCTTATGAAAAGTAGGAAGAGACAAGCTGACTCCATGTCATCCCGTCTAACAGTGACACAGGTAACTTAGGGTCAGTCAAAAACCCATGCAATGGGGAAGCCAGTGAGGCAGGACTGAAGTGAGTTGGCAATGCTGATCTGTCAGCCCTGCAGGAAGAAGGCAGCACAGTCTACTGCAATGATGGCACCCACTGGAGACAGACCTGTGTGGCAAACAGCATATGGACTGGGGGAATGCACATGGAACTGCCTAATCTCATTCATGACTTAACGCTCAATCCACATGTCATGTATCTATTAATGTCTTGTAATGTGCACCCTTAAGGCTATTACTGAACTTAGAAAATGGACCTCTCTGGTTGGGTTTGCTATTATTATGATGTTCTGCATTATTTCTGTGTGTGTGTGTGTGTGTGTGTGTGTGTGTGTGTGTGTGTGTGTGTGTGTGAGTCTGAGGGCATATCTTTTTTTAATATATTTATGCTAGTTTTTCTTACAAATAAATAGTCCATTTTATGTATTGTGGTAATCTTTAGATAAACCAGTGGTTACACAATTAAGTATAACTTTATTAAGTGTATAGTAATTGATTAAGAGACATTTCAGACATGTCAGAAATGTTAATTACAATACTGATATAACTTTATAACATATTTATATGCCAAGCCCAGGGAGAAGGGCTCTGCATTTCATACATTTGAATGAGCCAACAGCAAAACTATACCACAACACTCAGGATCATACAGCCTAAAAGGTGACCCCTGTTTTATGTAAACTCTATAGTATTTACATTAAGTCGAGCTCAGACACATCCATAAAACACAGCATGCAAAACTCACACACATCAGAAGAGCACCAACAGCACCCTACAGTGCATGTACTCAAGTCCAGTACAGCATCAGTACACAGACAGAGGAAAAGGGACATATACATCCCATCCAACCAACCAAATTCACCTGAGATGAGCAACTAGGAGATCACAACAGCAAAAGGGTATGAGGATTATATTTGTTTGATTTGATTGTACAATGTTGGGAACTAACAATGGAGTCAGCACAAGGGCGGCACTAACAAATTACTAGGCAAGATTTCATTGAGATTATAGATATGATTTATTGAGATTATACACTATAGATGGGGCAAGATCCAGAACAAGAAAGAGTCCTGACAACAGGGCTAACACAATTGCTTGAGATGTACACACCAAAGAAACCCTAAATTCCAGACAAGACACCTCCAGCATCCACTTTGATCGTGCTCCACAGTTTAGCAATGCACTCAGAACATAGACAGTCACCACCATATCCACCAGATCTCTGAATGAGCACTAGGTGTCAGTCTAGCAAGGACAGCTGCCCATGGAGTATGCACCAGCCTAACAACTAGCCAGACATAGGGATCTTTCCAGGACACAGAGGATGTTGATGGCATATATTTATTGATTTGCTTTTGTTTTTAACTAGGTTAACCCAGTTGGCACTAAATTATTTTAGGGGTGATCTGGGAGGACTGCCTGATTAGGTCATTTGCTTAGACTCACACAATGGAGTCCAACTCTAAATTACAAGATGACACCCATTAGCAGCTCAAACCTTAAAACCTTTATGCTAAACAGCCAGCTTTGACAGTCTTTCTTCTCTTTCTGTTGGTGTCTAGAAAAAGATAAATATCATTTTAAGTATTTTATTATAGTTTTATTTCTATTATTATTTTGTTATGTATGGTTTCCTTCGTCTGCTATAGGTTCATAAGTTCATAGGTAAGTACTTGGCTAGCTGTTCTTGTGGGCCACATTAAGCCTAGCCAGTTTCCCTTTTTGTGCTCAGATTAACTTATTTGATTAGCAATTGACCTTACTCATCCCACGTTTGATAATTATATATTAATATTGCCCCTAATGAGAATAGCTTGGGAAATACCATAGATAATTTGAAGGGACCCATGCATGGGATAAAGCATTTAGGAGCTGCTGTTGTCCATTAGTAGTACAGACCACAGTCCTGGGGTAATTTTTCTGTTTCCCAGCCATTGACCAAGGTTGCACTTGAAATATAGACAGGGATGAACTTTGTTTTATGAGGAAGGGGAGTCTGTTCCAGAGTAGCAGTATCCTCTGCAAGATATGCCATTCCCTCCAAATCATTCTGTTGATGTTGCAGAAGAGGTTTAGAACCCAAGACTGAGTATTTTTGATGCCATTTGACTTGCTGATGTGCAGTAAATTCATCAGTTTTGGGACGGAGGATGCTTTGTATGCCAGACACAGGTCACCTCTTTGCAGTCTATAGGATACCGAGTATAGTGACTGTCATCTATAAGAACATTTTTATACTGAAGACGTTTTTATTTTTTATGTTTTTTTTTTCTCTCACATAGAAATATTCTGTGACCCATAAGTGCAAGAAGCTGCTGCCTAACCTTGTAGCAAACAGTAATCAAATATCAGTAGCACAGTGTTTTAAAACAACATATACCACTCTGAAGGCAACACAGACTTAAACGTGTTTACAAGGGAAAGGATTTTAGTAACTAATCTAAGAATTATAGTAGACAATACCCATACACACATTATTTTTCTTCAGTTGGCTTTGCTGACTGTGTGCTTGCTGCTTTTATTTAATTTGATTTCTTTGGGAATTTTTATGGGTGATTTATTACTGTATTGTTATATATTTGAATTTATGCAGTGTTTTGCTTTAGTGAGATGCATGTTTAAATATATATTTTAGGTTACTGTGACTTTTTGCTTTTTGTTGTAGTTCAGACTGCTGCTTTGACTGTGTGTTTACCTTATTGCCATCCTCTCTGATCTTGTAGTGCATCAGTTCCCGTCTGTGGGACTTATGCTTTTGCTTCTACTTGGAAGTTCATAGCTAAGTACTTGGTTAGCCACTCTTGCAGACTATTTTAAGCCTACGCAGTTTCTCGAAGATGAGAATTAAAACCCTGCACTTTGTGTTTGTGAGGTAAACACCTTAACCATCATGCCAAGCCCCATCCCTTTGCTATTTGTTTGCCTTTGTGGATGATGTTTCTGATCAGGAAATGTACTTAAATTTGACATTTCAGTATTTTTTATGACATTAAACTGCATTTAATTTCTGTCTTAATCCTGATTTCTTTTTTTGCACAATTCTGATTTGCCTCTTTTTTAATACACTGAAAACGTGTTTAGTGTCATATTTGCATTGGGTGGATGATTCTGTTACTGTGTACTGTTTTGTTTTATGGACTTGTTGTTTTCCTCCCTTTTGGATGGTAGCATTTTTGTTTTCAGAGTGTTTTCTGTGGATGGTGCAGGAATATCTTACTGTAATTTGTCTTTCTGGGAAGGATCTTTCATAGAGGGCTTTATACAGACACGATAATAGTTTTTTTTTGCTTTATTTTTTTACAATCAGATTTAGTGCCAACAGTCTCAGTAGTGTCATGCACCTCGTAAACAATATTGTAATGATGAGCCAACTCTATCAGTTTAGGCCACATACAGTCCCAATACAAAAGCCACCAACTGCAAAGCAGAACAGCATGCCTCGATGTTATTCAGTTGCTGAATCCAGGCCATCTGCAATCTAAGAAACACAAAGGATCAGATGGCAGACATAATCAACAAAGAGAAAAGCCCAAAGCAGCCCATGACGAACAAGATATACCTGTAATCTCCTGGGTATTTCCAGTGTTGTAACCTAAATTATAATTTAATCCAAAAAATTCATATGCAATCTCAGCATAATCCACTTGCAAGATACTAAATAGTTTGATTACTTGTTTTTACCAGCCAGTACCACAGTTATTCTTGCACCATTAACTTTATCAGCAGTTTAAGATTAACTCCTGCATTCCTCAGTGATCAACATTTTCCAGAACATTTCAGTTTGCACGCAGTGAACATTTTTCTGCTTAACCCTTTAAATACAGAATACAAAATATGTTGACTTCAGTATTTTTCCACATTTCCCCCCTTACAACATTTTGTATACTGTTTATTTTACACAATTCCAGATACGTTGTATACCTTCTCATAATCAGAGAAATATGCTTTTGTAGCATTGGCAGAGATAACCTTCGATATTATCATTTTGATACATGGTATGCAACAGCAGCCAAGCAGCAAAAATATGATTGCACCAACACATACAGCAATTAAAATGTTCATCAACACAGAACCCCAGTTTCCAAACAGATTTTGGAAAAAGTCAGTCAAGGGGTTTGGACCAGGTTTAGTCAGTTCAGAAACTTGTTGAATTATTTCAAGATGGCTCTGAATCGCGTGCTCGTTATCAGGGATGAACGAGCAGCACTCCTCGTGTATCAGAGCGCAAGTACCTCCTTTCGCCGCTAGGGTGAAATCGAGCACCATACGGTTCTGCAACACTACTGTTCTCATCGCCGTTAATTCGTCCGTCACCAATTCTAGCGCTGAAAATGTCGCATTACTCAGAGTCTTTAACAGTTTTGACAGTTTTCTCAGTTCCCAGATGGATTTTACTGTCCCATATGCTGGCAAAATACCAGCCCAAGCAATTACATCATTGCCTAGGTCCATATGTGAGAGTCCTTTGCTGCTGACGTGTGCCAAGTCATGGTGATAAATCCATGACGCATCAATGTTACCAACGGGATTAATAGGTTTATTAAGAGAACGTGCATTTCATATTTTACCTTGAGGCAACGCATTTGCGTGCCTGATAGCTGGTATCAGATATCCCAAAAAACAACTTCCTGACCAGCCATATGGTAACCATTTATATGCTTTCCTACCACAAATAAAATAACAATCATTTGTTTTGATGGTAATATTGGTTGCAAATTCATAACTCCCATTTGGCTTTAGCCCTTAAATAACAGGCCATATACATACAGCATTTTTCAACAAAACTAATATCATTTACATTGATGTCTTTTTATAGCTCCAAACTTGGTCTCACACTGCCCTTCTAGGGTACAATTATGAACTATTGTCAAATTACATTGGCTCAGCCCCACCTTAACTTTCCCAATCTTTTGAAAACACACTGTTCCATTTTGGCGCCCAGAAGAGGCAGCGCCACCTTGTCTCTCAGTGGTACTTCTGTGGTTTCAAACAACAAACTATTCAAGTATCATTTATTCCCAGAGGGCTGTCCCTAACATTAAGCCACTGTGTACAGTAGGTATTGCAGTATATACCCAACAATTTGAGACATTCATTGAGGATGCATATGCATATTTAATCGCTTGATATGTATTAAAGTTTGGATGCCAGCTGGTGTGTTTGTCTCTTTTGAATGGCTAGCTTCATTAAAAGACAGAAATGTCCAAAACAGAAATATTACAATCACAATAGTTATAAACAATAAAACATTGCAATAGAACCATTTTCTCTTATTCTCATTATTGTCCTTCATGATTGCTGCTGTCTATTTGTTCCTCAGGGAACTCAAGTCTTTATTTAACTTAAAATGTTTTATGATTTTGCAATGCGTTAGGTGGATCCATGAGGACCTTTCTTTAATCCGAACTGCTGTTGGAGTTGCGATTAGCACCTGGTAGGGGCCCTCCCATTTGGGCGATGCCCAATTCTTGCGTTTTATTATTTTGATCCAGACCCACTCGCCGGGTCTGATTTCCGTGATCTTGTCGTCTCTTGAACCTGAAAAACAATCATTCGTTAAACAGCTGTTAGTATTGGTCAGCATTTTCCTCATGTACTCAGCTATCTCCTCACCCCCCTCACGTTCCGCAGGCAACAAGTTTTGCCACTGCGGGACGTAATAAGGTCTTTCATACAACAACTCAAATGGGGTGACTCCTTTTGAGGTGGGAGTTGTGCGCATGGAAAGGAGGGCTAGAGGTAGACAGGTAATCCAAGACTGATGTGTCTCGGCCATGAGTTTTCTCAACTTGCCTTTTAGAATGCCGTTATGGCGTTTCACCAACCCTGCTGACTGTGGGTGGTAGGCACAATGGTGTTTCAATTCAATTTGGAAAACTGTAGACAGTTTCTGTATGATCTGATTGACAAAATGCGTGCCGTTGTCAGAGTAGATGCGTGTAGGAAGTCCAAAGTGCGGGACGATGTGATTGACCAAAATTTTAGCCACTGATTGAGCATTCAGATGTGTCACCGGAAAAGCCTCAACCCACTTAGTAAATGCATCTACTATTACTAACACAAACTTCTTTAGTTGTGCCGGGGTTAATTCGATGAAGTCCATACATATTGTATGAAAAGGATAGGGGGGTGTTGGAAATGATGCCGGAGCAATTTTGACCCCTCCCCCGTGGTATTTAGCACATACTATGCAGGATAGACAAAAACGTTTTGCATATGCAATGAAACCCTTGGTCCAAAAGGTAAGGTGGATAATTTTAACCATAGCTGCAGGGCCCAGATGGGAAGGGCCATGCACAACTAGTGCTGCATATCTAAAAAGATTAGTAGGCAAAACATATTTATTATCCGGTTCCACATAGATTCCTTTGTTCTGCCTAACACCATACCTAGTCCAGCGTTGTTTTTTCTGTACTGTGCTAAGTTTCTGCATGACTTGTAAGGTTTGCAAATCAAATTTATCTGTTGGTTGTAATTCTGTAGGTGTGGTTTCAAGTGAAAAGGTACTGGACATAGCTGCCTCTTTGGCTGCTTTGTCTGCTAGGGCATTACCAAGTGATACCGGGTCTTTAGCATGGGTATGAGCAGCGCATTTACAGATGGCCAAACCCCGTGGCCGTTGGACGGCTTGTAGTAATTTAAGGATTAGGTCTTTGTGCATAATGTCTTTCCCCGAGGTTGTAACCATTCCCTTATTTTTTCATTGCTGAGCAAACACATGCACCGTAGAGAAGGCATATTGACTATTCGTATAGATAGTGACATTCCTGTCCTCTGAAAGGAGACATGCCCTTGTCACAGCAATCAGTTCCGCTGCTTGAGCGGATAAGTTCCCGGGGAGTGGTCTTGCCTCTATTATCTGAGTTGCAGTAGTAACTGCATACCCTACCTGCGTGGTGCCTGTTTCTGTTTTGCGTGCTGACCCATCTACAAACAGTGTCCAGTCCGCATGTAGTAAGGGTTGATCTTTAAGATTCGGTCTTGGTAGAACTTTAGAATGTATGAGATCTAAGCATACATGCGGAATACCGTCTTCAGCAACAGGTAGCAATGTCGCTGGATTTAAGGTAGTGCATCTCTCAATTGTCATGTGTGGCTGCGATAACAGCGTAGTCATACAAGATAAATGTCTGCTAGGTGACAGAAATGTTAACTTGTCCTGCAGAAGGATGACTGCTACAGAGTGCGGGACTTTTAACGTAAGATCATGGAACAATACCAACGTGGCAGACGCTTGTACCGCTAAAGCGGCTGCAATTACTGCTTGCACACAGTGTGGTAATGCTTGTGCTACTGAGTCTAATTTGCTAGAGTAAAATGCCAATGGTCTTAACTTATCTCCATACATTTGCATTAAAACAGATGTCATAAATCCCTGCTTGCAATCTACAGTCTGTATAAAGGTCTTACTGTAATCTGGAAACCCCAATGTTGCTGACCCAGCTATCAGTTGCTTGATTCTAGTAAATGCCTGTACTGCCTTGTCTGTCCGGTGCAGCAAATCTTTTGCCGCCATCGGTATTGCAAAAATTAAGTCTGATAGCGGGTGCACTTCTTCGGCGTAGTTGGGAATCCAACTACGACAGAAGTTCGTAATGCCTAAAAAGGACATCATTTCTTTTTTTGTAGTTGGCATGGGGGCTTGTAAAATAGCATTCTTTCTGCTGTCATCTAATCGCCTGCCCTTCCCAGAGATAGTATAACCCAGGTAATGTACTTCTAATTTACAAAATTGTAACTTAGACTTATTTACCTTATGTCCTTCGTGTGCCAGAAAGTGTAGTAGTCGAATAGTCTCGGACTTACAGAGTTCTTTCGTAGTCGCGGCCAGGAGGATATTATTCACGTACAGCAGTAGGTGGCACCCTTGGGCTGGTTGGAACTGAGCCAAATTGGTGGACATCTCTTGTGAGAAGATGGTCGGACTTTCGCAGTATCCCTGCGGTAACCTGGTATAGGTATAACGCTTGCCCATAAACGTAAATGCAAACCAAAATCTACTATTTTCCTGCAAGGGAATAGAGAAAAAGGCATTACTGATATCAATTACAGAAAAGTAGTTATCCGTTGGAAGGATATCGTTCAGCAGAATAGACGGATTCGGGACTATGGGGGCCCGAGGTACCACCGCGGCATTTATTGCCTGTAAGTCTTGTACCATTTTCCATGTCCCATCCATTTTTTTTACTGGAAATAAGGGCGTATTACACGGTGAGTCTGTGCACAGAATTAATACTCCAGCTTTCAAAAGTGCTGTGATTACCGGTAAAATGCCCTTCTCTGCCTTTCTGCTCAAGGGATACTGCCGTTTATGAGGTCTAAATTCTGACTTGGGTGTAATTTTCACCTGTCCTGCCGTTCTAATCAGTCCGATATCGTGCTGACCCTGCGACCATAATGAGTTTGGAATCATCTGCAATTGAGATTCTTCCATGGGGGTAAGGAGACATAGTCATAATGTCCCAGGGGATTGTATCGGTTTGTCTTCCCTGAGGTGCAGTCGGTCTGGCTTGTGTAACCCAGTTAAGTTTTTGAACCTGAATGCCCTTACCTGCCAACTGTTCTGGTGTCCATCCTACCCATTCAGTTATTTTTTTACCCACGAGGTACCATGACATTCCTTTACCCTCCGTGACTGAAATATGTGTGGTTAATTCATTCTTATACAGCAGCTGCATATCCCTTGTAAGGCTACATGTGACTGCAGAATTACCTAGTGTGTCCCAAAAAAGGCTATGCAATACTAGTTTGGTGACTTTAAAACTAAGAAATTTTTTTTCGTATTCTAAATCAGGTCCGGCACATCTTCTGTAATACATTGTGCAATGTAATGGATCTGACACCTTCGGATTTGTTATGCCGTATTTGCTTAATGCCAAATTTGTAAGAGCCGTCACTACACTCTGGGGGCCTGTCTCTATCAAATCATTACTATACCAGTAATGTAGATCTCCCTGCCCCTCTAATAGCATTGCACTATTCAGTTTTATTTTCCTTGCCACCATCCCCGTGGAGGTTGGGACGGCTGCTATACCGAACACTTGCATTAAATCTTTTCCTAGTAAATGTACTGGGCAGATTTCTGAAATTATTACTTGGAACCGTATGGTTTGGTTCGTCTCTGGGTCGGTAAACCACAGAGGTTTGGACAATGGCTCTTTGTAAATACGACCATTTGCTGCTTTTACAAGCACATATTCATCCGAGGTAACATCGGATGATATGGCAGTACTTCTGACTAACGTTCGAGAAGCCCCTGAGTCACAAAGAAATTCTATGTCTTGGCCCTCAACTTGCAATGTGATCACTGGTTGGGATTCCAATTGCATAGTTGATGCTAGTGCTGTTAGATTTACCATTTGATATTTCTCATTTTTTGCCATTTCCTGTCCCCACCCATCGTCTTCACTTGTACCTACTTCCCCATTCTCACTTTCTTCTTCTTCCTCATACCCTCCATTTACGTCTTTTTGACCATTATATAGTCATGCGGTACCACCGGAAGCAACCATCGGTTTCTCCGGTCCTCTGCAATCTCTGGCGAAATGTCCTTTCTTACCGCACTTAAAACACTCCCCCCTCTTTTGCCTACCCTCGAAATCCTCAGAATGACTTATGCCTCCCCGTCCTTGTTCTTTTTCCCTGCCACGCCCTCTTCCGCGATTTGCGGAACCTTGAACTAACATTAAAGTTCCATCTTCACTAACTGTAAAAGTCTGGGCTTTTTTATTTTTTTTTTTCCTTCAGGTGTTTCTCAGCATGTCTAGCATAATTCATAAGGGGCTGTAGACGCGCTGTTCTGTGTGTGATCATATGCTTTTGTATAAAGTTACCAATGGCTGTCTTGCAGCCCTTTAGGAATGCATTTTTCAGTTGCTGTTCATAGGGCGAGTCATTTGCCTGATTTTCTGCCTTAATCAACCCACTATGAGCATCAAAACATTGTGTGAGACGATGTAGATAATTGTCTACGGTTTCGTCATCTGATTGAACGCATTGATTAATGCAAGTCCAATCTGCTTTGGGCTTCCAATGTTCTTTTATTTTATTTAGGAGAGTCTTTATTCTGGTTCTACACACTTTGGAGTTAAACGGCAAGGCTCCCCCTTCCTCTGGTAGCAGGGGGTCCCAAGTTTCGCAAATAAGGTGCCAATCAGGTCCTAGGATTTGCCTTATTACTTGTTCAAATTCTACAGCGTTTAATCTATAACTCATTTTCATGCCCCCTACGTCTGTACGGAATTTACGCATATCTACTTTTGGATGGGGAATCCCCTCTACCGCTTTTCGGATATCATCACGGGTCCACGGTCGGTAGACCAATATGGTAGGACCCTCGCCTTTTGCGCCTGCTTGAGGATTTGCCACTTCTATTAGTGGGCATTCCTCTCCTTTCTGATCTACCTTCTCCTTAATTTTCCAGTCCCCTTCTCTCCTAATACTTCCGCTGCGTAAGTCAAGATTGTTGGCAGGCTCTCTCTGTAATATAATACGTGGCGTGGGGGGGACACTCACCGAAGCCTGGTATTGCGGTGGGTCCTGGTCGGGGGGCACCTCAATAACCTGTGCAGGGTCTGGATACTGGATGGGAGGGGCCGAGGGATTTTGGTGACTACGACTGACTATGGAAGTTTCATTATCTTCCTTTTGAACAAAGTACACATTTTTTTCACTTGAATTACCACACCCTTTTTTCAAATTTTGTTTCTTATGTTTTTTATTTGCTTCCTCCAGCCATTTCTGTGCCTGGGGAATCCCTACCTTCTTTTGCTTCCTTGTCTTATTTCCTGCCTGTTTGCGCAGTAATCTTACTAGATTTTGACATTCTGACTTATTTAAACATCCACTAAACCCATGTTCCTTTTTCCATTTATCTAAATACTTTACATTCTTTGGGTGTAAATCAAACATAAACTTTTCATCTTCAGTTTTGTCAAGCCTTTGGCTCAACTGGTTTCTGTTCCCATTTCTCTTACGAGAAACTATTCCTGTTCCTGAGATCTCTTGTATATGGAATCTATTCACATATACCCTTATACTTTGAGAAAATTCAATTTCTCCCTTGACTAGTCCCTTAAAATTTAGACAAAAATTCCAATCAGAAACAACAAAAATAGCTTTTCTTTTTGCTTACCTTTGTGATTCCTCCGCCCTGTTTCGCTGCCACCTCACGGATTGAATCTGGAAAGAGTGACTGGCCTCTAATTTCAACCTGTTTCAGTTGGAGGTCTTTCATTCGAGGAGAGCCTGATCTCTCTCCACCTGCGCAGGTTTTCAGCCTCTCTTTGTTCGATTCGCGTGCAGGGCCGCCCACGTTAGCCAGTTATGTCGAAAGATTTTACTTTTTTAACATATTCTGGAAGAATCACACCAAGTTCTTGTAAGCAAGTAAAACAGCTTTATTTTACATGCATGGAGATCTGCTACATGATAGTAATATGCCAGCAGTCTGGCTACTTGTACTTTGAGTTCTTCTTATATAGACCCTCCTGCACGTACATACACGTAGCACACAGAACATTCATTAAAATTGATAGTTTGATTACTTGTTTTTACCAGCCAGTACCACAGTTATTCTTGCACCATTAACTTTATCAGCAGTTTAAGATTAACTCCTGCATTCCTCAGTGATCAACATTTTCCAGAACATTTCAGTTTGCACGCAGTGAACATTTTTCTGCTTAACCCTTTAAATACAGAATACAAAATATGTTGACTTCAGTATTTTTCCACAGTTAGCCACTCTTGCAGACTATTTTAAGCCTACGCAGTTTCTCAAAGATGAGAATTAAAACCCTGCACTTTGTGTTTGTGAGGTAAACACCTTAACCATCATGCCAAGCCCCATCCCTTTGCTATTTGTTTGCCTTTGTGGATGATGTTTCTGATCAGGAAATGTACTTAAATTTGACATTTCAGTATTTTTTATGACATTAAACTGCATTTAATTTCTGTCTTAATCCTGATTTCTTTTTTTGCACAATTCTGATTTGCCTCTTTTTTAATACACTGAAAACGTGTTTAGTGTCATATTTGCATTGGGTGGATGTTTCTGTTACTGTGTACTGTTTTGTTTTATGGACTTGTTGTTTTCCTCCCTTTTGGATGGTAGCATTTTTGTTTTCAGAGTGTTTTCTGTGGATGGTGCAGGAATATCTTACTGTAATTTGTCTTTCTGGGAAGAATCTTTCATAGAGGGCTTTATACAGACACGATAATAGTTTTTTTTTGCTTTATTTTTTTACAATCAGATTTAGTGCCAACAGTCTCAGTAGTCTCATGCACCTCGTAAACAATATTGTAATGATGAGCCAACTCTATCAGTTTAGGCCACATACAGTCCCAATACAAAAGCCACCAACTGCAAAGCAGAACAGCATGCCTCGATGTTATTCAGTTGCTGAATCCAGGCCATCTGCAATCTAAGAAACACAAAGGATCAGATGGCAGACATAATCAACAAAGAGAAAAGCCCAAAGCAGCCCATGAAGAACAAGATATACCTGTAATCTCCTGGGTATTTCCAGTGTTGTAACCTAAATTATAATTTAATCCAAAAAATTCATATGCAATCTCAGCATAATCCACTTGCAAGATACTAAAAGGTATGGCATACAAACTGGACATGCGCACTCTACAAAGTGAAGAAACTCTTAGAAACCAGAATGTCAAACTGTAGGATAATCCACAGCTTGACTATCAGGACAGTCTATGCTGATGCAGCAAAATAACAAATGTACAGTAGAGAGACAATGGCAAAGCCCATACAAATGCAAATAGTACCATAGCAGATGTAATGGCAAACTAAGGAAGTGGCACATGACACCACAGCAGTCAAAATAGTCATTAAATAGCTTTTAAAATTGATGAAACATATAAATAACCATATAGGATATGGTATACACTTAACTAGAAATTCCAGAATGGCACTACACCACATGACAAACTATTTAACAATGTCCAACTACAGTACAGTTAAGACCTCCTCCATGACTTGCCAAAAGAAGTGTTGAGAGCATATAAATGTGCACATCCTCAAATACAAAACATAAAAAAAGTGTGTTTCCATGATTCAGATTACTTTTCAAGTGTCTCATTCAAAATTCTAGACCCCAGCAATATGTCCCAGAAAAGGAGTATGCCACATTTCTGGTATATTGCATGTCATATAGCATGGCATGGTCACGAAGCCAAACCATATACAAGATGATAAACCTAACCCAAAAACAGCATATTGTACATCCTTGACAGATGTATGCCCAGTGAATACCAGATATATGTACCAAACAGTGTGTATGTGTTTCTATAGGGGCATTACCTGCAACTTTCCTTTTAAATGTACAATAGTTTGTAGTCCATGTGACTGTTTTTTTTTTTTAATTTCCAGTGTACCTAACATTTTAACATTTGCATCTTATTCCATATGCTGACTGTGACGTCCAGTTAATATCTCCACTGAACTGCCGCCTACTAATGTAATTATCTCCTACTATCCTGGGTCAGTAACTAAGGAGCTTCAATCCTCACTACTGACTCCAATGTGCGACTGTCACTTGAATGGGAGTAATATTCCACAATTTTCCCCTAAGAGCACAGCAGGAACACACTATAGCCTGGGACTGAACTGTATTCTTCACTTCTGTCCACCCCAAATATAACTCCTTATTACACATTTCAGAGCAATATGTTCCAGTTTAAGACCTCTGATACACTCACACTTAAATAAATTAAATCTCACACATCCAAACACTTCTGGAAAAGCCTGACACAGATTTCCAGCTATGTCTCTTCCCCAAAATAATATGGTAATGCTGCTACCAATAAGAGTGTATTCATGCCCTTTTAAAGGGGTGTTGAATTTTGAAAATTGGATATTAAAACAAATAAGATCAAATGACCTAAGCAGCCAGGCTTTCAGACTGGCCTGGGAAGTTATCAAGGCAAGTATAAGCACTCTCCAATCACTAAAAAAAAAACACTGATTGACCAGCCACAATGTAAGTTAATAAAAATATTTAATAATGAGTAAAATGATTAAAAATATAAAACAGTAATTTCCAATAAACAAACAGAACTCAATCACCAGGAAAATGAAATCAATACTGTAGGATAGAAATCCAACATTAAGAAAGAACTCTAACTGATCTAACTGATTAGTTATAATTTCCCCTATCTGACTAAAGAACAATGTCCCTGATCTAAACTAAATTATTACAATAGAGCAAAGGCAGGCTTACAGTTCTTGGTGAGTCCTTTTTGGTAATCACTGCACAGCACAACTGTCAACTGGCAACTACAACTGACAACTGTAACTAACAACTGTAATTGACTTAAACTGTCTTTAGCAGGCTCTTTTATAGACTAGCCTTTCACATCTGTTCCATTTCTATGTTTTATTTCCTATTTTGCAAATTAATCAACAGCTGTTTACTAAAGTTCCTTCCTGTCTTTCAGTGTCTGCCAGTAACACATAGCAACTGTCAACATTCCAATGACCATCTGCAGATCAGCTGAATTTGAGACAGTTTACCTTTAGAATCTTTCTTCACAAACATGTGCAGTTAGAAATGTAAAAGGACACTGTTCAAATCTTTAAAACAATCTGTACAAGCAGATTATAAATCAACATGTAAGAACTTATTTACAATATCATATCTAGTCATGCTGGTATATAATACACAGGTTAATCTGAAATTATGTACAAAAACTCAACTAGACATGCTAGCACAAATAACAGTCCCCCGGATTCTCAAAAGCTTGCACGGAGTGCAAGATGAGTGCAGGTGCTCAAGCAGGCAATATGTCTGCCGTTCGATCCAGGAACAGCCGGCAGGGGTGTGCACGAGAGCTCCAGCACTAATCTTGCACGGACTAAGTCCTGGTATGCAAATCACCTCATTTGCAGGAGAAATCAATGCAAATGAAGTGATTTTGCAATCCAGGAAGCTTGCAATAGTCTGTGCAAGACTAGTGCAATCTGCAGAAATGTACTCGGTTAGTAACTGAGTACATTTCTGCACATTCCAAAACGGAGCTATGACAGCTCCAAATAAAGGCTGCATATCATTGAGGAAGCATGGCAATGGCCAAGTATAAGACCAATGGCATTGCAAACTGTTTAAAAAATAAGAAAATCAACTTTTTTTTTTTTTTTGCCGGTCTCAGCTGTTTAAGCATAGGGCAGCGGCGCACAAATGGGATCGGGGGGAAAATAAGAAAATAAACTTAAAATGAGCATTCTAACTAAAAGCAGTATTCTGCCATGCAAGTCAATGGCAGGCATAAGACAACCTCGCCAGTGAGTAATGGTTGCTAAGGGGGAAGGCTCAGTGTGGGACATGTAACTATGCATTAGCAGGCAATCCTATGCAAATGAGGAGAAGGATAGTGAATCCCAGATTTCCCCAGGATGTGAGGCAGCTCCCAAGAGTGTAAGAGTATAAATAGCTGGGTGCAAGACTAGGATATAGGTGATATCATGCGGGGGTGTGTCAGGCATACTGTAAGTGGATTGGAGCCCTGTGGCTCGGAATTGCTCCTAGCTTAGCACAACTAATCTAGAGGAGTGTCCAAACCAGCCTAGCACTCTTTACAAAGTGTAAGCGGGTGTGCATGCCGCGCACTGGGTTTTACAGGAAGAAAAATGAAGTTAAAAAAGGAAATAGCAGCTCTGTGCACATTTGAGCACTCCATTTGCGCGGCGCACACATGGGCTTAAACAGGGAGGCAATGGGAAGGGAAAACAGCAGTAAGAAGGTAATCAAGGAGAACTAGCTTAGCTGGCAGGTGAAATGTATCAGAATCAGCCAATTACACAGACAGCAGACCAGCCCAGCCCAGAACACTACTATAAACTAAGCAAACCCCTTCCCCTCTGGTTTTTCCACACTCTACACCACCGGTGTATACAAGCGGGGAAATTTTAACAAACAAACCTACAAAATGAGAAGGGCTGCAGCAGGCAACATAGAACGCCATGTGCAAGAGGCTGAGGGTGGTGAGGATGTGAATGCTGCCAAACAACTCACAGTGAGGAGACAGAGAAGAGTGTACAGACCCAGGGTATCTACCAGTGGCTACATGAGCTGGAGATAGTGGAGCACTATAGGGTGGACAGAGACCTCCTATAGAAAATTGTTGAGCTGTGCCAGCCACACCTGACACACCAAACTGGCCGAGGGAAACCCATCCCAATGGATACCAAGGTATGTGTATGCCTAGGTATACTAGCCACAGGTACCTCCCAAAGCACAACTGGGGATATCATGGGGATCTCACAGGCATCAGCATCCAGAGTATTCCACCAGTTCCTGGATGCCATGGCAGCAATGCCAGTGAGCATGTATATTTCCTCAACACATGTGAGGTGTTGACCAGCAATATGCGTCTCTTCCACCAAATAGCAGAATACCCTGGGGTAGTGGGTGCTATAGACTGCATGCACATATGCATCAAAGCACCACCCGGTGAGCAGGGTAGGGCCTATATCAACTGCAGGGGCATCCCCTCCATCAACTGCCAGGTCGTATGTGATGCCCAGGGCATTATAATGAATGTGTGTGCTGGCTGCCCTGGAAGCTATGATGATTCACACATATGGCATCTGACGCAGCTGTACCACAGATTTGCCAATGTGGACATCCCCTACGGTCACCTAGTGGGAGATGCTGGGTACCCACTGGAGCCGTGGCTGATGACACCCATCAAAAATGCACACACACCTGAACAACAATGCCATAATGAGGCACACACACAGGCCAGACATATAATAGAGTGTGTTTGGGATGCTCAGGTCACAGTTCCGGTGTCTGGACACATCTGGTGGAGCCTTGCAGTATTCACCAGCTACATGTACCCAAATTGTTTTGGTATGTGCTATGCTGCACAATATGATACTGCAGAAACAGCTGCAGCAGGAACAGCATAGGGCAGGGCCACACAACCTCCCCACCAATGGCAAGGCATGTACAGGCACAGAGTGACTCAGAGGAGGAACAACCTGAGCCTGCCCCAGTAGGCAGAAGGAGGCATGCCCAGTATGACCTGGCCTTGGCAAAGAGGCAACGCATAGCATATGCACTGACACAGTAGGGACCCAGGGAATGACACCTCTCTCTGACTCGCACAGACAGTAAAAGGGATGCCAAACATGACACTACCTGTGCTCAACCATGTATAGGGAGTTTACTATGCGCATCCAACATAGGCAGCACTCCAGCACCATCCTCAAGTCTGGCACACCCTCAAGGTAAGTCAATCAACCTACCAATTTCCAAATGGAGTAGAATGTGTTGTTACCTGTAGCTATGGTATGGATGTGAGCATGCAAGGGAATTGGGTGGGTGAATGTTTTGGCAGCAAACAGTAGACACCCATAGTGGCACCATGACATCTGTAACACATATTGGAGTCACCATAGTAGCCAGTATTACATAGGGTGACAAAACCCACTGCAGGAAAAGGGCTGAATGACATGTGTGTCCATATGATCCACACATGCCAGTCAGGAAGGTGCACATACCCAACAACAGTTACAGCCAGCAGGACAGGTATAGACAAACACAAACAAATGCTGTGTTATGGCCTCTGAATGAGCCCTATGGGTAACCCCTCCTCCAGGCCTACACAGACAGACTACAGCAGGCCAGGCAGTTGGAAGTAAGTTGTGAAGGCTAGGAAGTCAGAAACTAATATGTAGGTAATTAAAGCTAAGATCTGTAGTACACTGGTATGTCTCTAGCCAGCATGATAGGTAAGACTACAGACTGAAATAGAGTACCTGACATACCAGTGCAGTCCTAGCAAATGTGTACAAGTGTCAGGTGTGCCCCCCATCCTACGCCCACTTATAACAGTAACAGTCAGGTGTGCCCCCCCACTCCTGTGTAGAAATTTAGAAACAGTCAGGTGTCTCCCCTCCCCCGCTATGCAGAAATGTAGCAACAGTCAATACCAAATGACTGATGGATACCCTGCAGACACAGCATGCTACCTGTCAGTGTACAACACAAAGGTCAGCACCGCAGTACAAACTACCTGGACTTGATCCACACATGCAATACAGATGGCCATACTGGACATGCTCACACACTTAGAGGAATGAAGGCAATGTCAGTCAACAACATACTGAAAGGTCATACTGCGCATGCTCACACACTTATACACATGAAGGCCATGTCTGCAAACACCAGTGGACCAGACATATCTGGCAGTCGCAGTTCTTAGTGCAGACACATGTCAGTATGCACCACTCCTGCCTCTCACACACAGTGGATAGGAATACAGACACATATGTAAGGACAACACACTATAATAAGCCAAAGGTAGACGGAATAGATGTGTGGAAGAGGGTGACTGTGACAAGGAGCCATCCTGGCCTGTCCCACCCAGCACATAGCCAAAGGGCCCCAAACACATGAGTTGCAGATATCACTCACTGCAGATACTAGCCACCAGTATCTGTCAACATGACAGACTATGTGGTGCATGTGCCAATTTTGCAACATGACTGTACAAGGAAGTAGTTATCTAGTAACTGTATACACATACCTGTGACATATGATCCCGTGTGTGCCCGCATGTGGCATGTCAACCCCTACATGAATAGGTTATGTCCCATGCACACACCGCCCTCCCCATAGCAGTATTATGGCAAGCCTGCTGAGGTCATCCAATGTGTAATACACCTTTGGGAAAGCTGTAGCACAGTAATCTCCATGGCGTGTCCCATAACTGCGTACTGCTGTAGTGGTAAACTAGTTATGTAGTAGTTCTAACTTCAGACTTTGTGAGTGTGTGTTTGTGTGTAGAGAGAAATGCTTTTTAGGCTACTCACAGTCCATACAATTCATATACTCAACTTTGGCAAGGCTGCTGATGTCACTCACCTAGAAATACACCTCTGGGAATGTCATAGTCCAGTAATCTCTGTAGTGCGTCCTGTAATTTTGCACTGCTGTAGTGTGAAAAATAGTTGGGTAGGTGTTCTAACCCCAGACCTGGCAACTGTGTTTGTGTGTGTCTGACTGAGTAGTGAGCAATGCTTTTTAGGCTACTCACATGCCGTACAATTCATATACTCAACTTTTGCAAGGCTGCTGATGTCACTCACCTAGAAATACACCTCTGGGAAAGTCATAGCCTAGTAACCTCTGTAGCGTGTCCTGGAATTGCATACTGCTGTAGTGGGATAAAGTAGTTAGGTAGGTGTTCTAACCACAAACCTGATAACTGTGTGCGTGTCTGAGTAGAGAGCAATGCTTTTTAGGCTACTCACACTCCGTACAATTCATATACTCAACTTTGGCAAGGCTGCTTTTGTCACTAACCTAGAAATACCTTCTGGGAAAGTCATAGTCCAGTAATATCCATAGCATGTCCTGTAAGTGTGCACTGTTGTAGTATAATAAAGTAGGTAGGTGTTCTAACCCCATACCTGGCAACTGTGTGTGTCCGACTGAGTAGCGTGCAATGCTTTTTAGGCTACTCCCATGCCGTACAATTCATATACTCAACTTTGGCAAGGCTGCTGATGTCACTCACCTAGAAATACACCTCTGGGAAAGTCATAGCCTAGTAACCTCTGTAGCGTGTCCTGGAATTGCATACTGCTGTAGTGTGATAAAATAGTTAGGTAGGTGTTCTAACCACAAACCTGATAACTGTGTGTGTGTCTGAGTAGAGAGCAATGCTTTTTAGTCTACTCACACTCCGTACAACTCATATACTCAACTTTGGCAAGGCTGCTGATGTCACTCACCTAGAAATACACCTCTGGGAAATTCATTACCCAGTAATCTCTGTAGCGTGTATTGTAAATGCATACTGCTGTAGTGTGAAAAATGAGTTAAGTAGGTGATCCCACCACAGACTTGGCAACTGTGTGTGTGTGAATCTGTGTCTTTGACTGAATAGAGAACATTGCTTTTTAGGGTACTCACACTCCTTAGAATTCATATACTCAACTTTGGCAAGGCTGCTGATGTCACCCACCTAGAAATACACCTCTGGAAAGGGTGTAGCTCAGTAATCTCTGTAGCACGTCCTGTAACTGCGAACAGCTGTAGTGTGATTTAGAACTGTGGTAGGGTTCCATCTCCACCCATGGCAGTTCTGGATGTTTTGTGTGTGTTCCAATGTCTGCGTAAGGAGGAATGCATTACAGGCTACTCACTCGCAGTACATTTTGAATGCCCTACTTTGGCAAGCCTGCTGATGTCATTCATTGTGAAATACAACTTTGTGGAAAAAACTCTGTAGTAGTCCCTGTGGTGTGACCTATAACTGCTCTATGCTGTGGTATGATATAGGCTTTGGTCAGGGGTTCAATACCCAAACATGTCAGCTGTGGATGTTTTATGTGTGCCCCACTGACTGTGTAGGGAGCAATGCATTTTAGGCTAATCATCTGCAGTACAGTTGAAATGCCCTTCTTTGGTAATCCTGCTGATGTCATTCATTGTGAAATACACCTTTGGTGAAGGATAGCTCAAATAATCCCTGTGGTGTGTCCTATAACAGCTCCATGCTCTAGTGTGATATAGACCTCAGTCAGGGTTTTATACCCCCACATGTCAGTTGTGAATGTTTTGTGTGTGTCTCACTGTCTGTGTAGGGAGCAATGCATTTTAGGCTAGTCACTTGGAGTACAGTTGAAATGGCCTTCTTTGGTATTCCTGCTGATATCATTCAATGTGAAATATACCTTTGGGGAAGAGTTACTTCAGTAATGTCTGAGGCGTATCCTATAACTGTGTAGTGCTGTAGTGTAAGAAATTAGTTAGGTAGAGATTCAACTCCCAGACATGACAGGGGTGTGTGTGTGTTTGTAACGCATATCCTGTGTCAAAGTGGTTGTGAGTGTGGGCAATGTAAAGGGGGTTTTGCTTATGTCTTTTATGGTGGCCCTACTATATATCACAATGTCAACCATACAGGGATAACAGATGTAAATTAGCTGAGAGGCTGGGATGCAAAGCCATACCCATACATGTGACATCAAGGCCAGCCACATATTTGGCTGTGGGGGGATGCCTATTCGTACAAGACATATAGTGTGTGGGGTCTCTCAACCCCATTAATGGTGCATGTGGACATATGTGTATTTGTTAATCTGCTATTGCTATCAACAGATGTATGGCCATATATACCTATAAAGACTTATATATCTGCTAATAGATATATCACTATGTCCGTATACACCTGCATAGATGCGTACACATATGTAACGTGCTGTGTATATGTAGACATATAGGTGTAGACACAAATATGTGTCTATTTAGGCATATGCATGGATATATGTGCATGTATATTGATATATATGTATATAGTTTTAGAAAATTATATATATATATATATATATATATATATATATATATATATATATATATGCAAGTAAACCAAAAACGCAGGTTGGAAGAAAAATACTGATAGTCTTATGAAATTGTAGTGCAAATACTCACAGAACCACGCACTAAATCAACGAAAAAACAATTCTGCTGTACCAAGAAACAAATGTTCAAAGTTGTTCTAGTCTTGCAATGAAGTAATGTTCAAAAACCATTAATCCACAGTTTATTGGCGCTTTCACGACATGTAACTGCCTTCATCAGACAAACAGTAAAAACTGAGAGCAGGAAGTTTAAATACAGGATATCCTGCTCATCAGCCAATGACAATGACCTTAGGGCGTGTTTCCTGCTGTCATTAAATCACATATTAACTAAAAGTGACACCACCACTATAATTCATTGCAACAGGCCTACAAAATCACAAAGTCTTTTCATAAAAACATTGCAGAATCAACAACACCTACTATAAACATATATATTTCTAAAGGACATAAAACATATCAAAACATATCTAAAACATGTATGTATTTATATAAAATATACCTAGCCAAAAACTACAGGCTAATTCAAGAAGTACCTAACCTCACATACTCCTACCACAAGACCAAACTTTTGTTATTATTAATTTTTATTTTTATTATTATTGATTTTTATCTCGATATCAGCCTTGAGGGCATATACCAGGCTGATCAGAAAGCTGGCTAAACTAAGCAGAACAGTTGCAGTTGCTGCTAATGATCACCAAATAACCAAATTCCTGGGCAAGGAAATAAAACCAATTAACTGAAGAGCCCATGGATGAAAAAATGGTTCAAATAGCCACATATAGAAAGATAGAGACCAACTATTTAAGCCTTCTGCCTTTAAGGTGAGGTTTTATAGATAAAACCTCATTTAGTCCCTTGCCTCTATGGGCCGCTAATCTACAGATCCAACCTAGTTCTGCTTGTTCGGTTAGATTTATAATGTTACCCCCTCTCAAATTTGTGTCTAATATTTGAATGACCTGATATAAAAAAGTATGGGAATCTCCTGCTGTCAACGTATGTTTGGCCAATGCGCTACAGTCCTGCTGTCTTCTTAGACAATACTCATGATCCCGTATTAGCCTGTAGTTTTTGGCTAGGTATATTTTATATAAATACATACATGTTTTTAGATATGTTTTTAGATATGTTTTATGTCCTTTTAGATATATATATGTTTATAGTAGGTGTTGTTGATTCTGCAATGTTTCCTGTTGCAATGAATTATAGTGGTGGTGTCACTTTTAGTTAATATGTGATTGAATGACAGCGGCTGATGAGCAGGATATCCTGTATTTAAACTTCCTGCTCTCAGTTTTTTACTGTTTGTCTGATGAGTTACATGTCGTGAAAGCCGCCATAATAAACTGTGGATTTACTACTTGACCTAATGGTTTTTGAACATTACCGATTGCAAGACTAGAACAACTTTGAACATTTTTTTTGGTACAGCAGAATTGTTTTTATTTACTTTTCGCTGGGATTTGGTCTTCAAGGAGGTTTCTGTTATATATATATATATATATATATATATATATATATATATATATATATATATATATATATATATATACCTACATATCTAGATATGTTGTATCTGTTAAGATATTAATATAGGTACACACACTTTCTCTGTACTGTTGTATGACTGGACTGGATGATATGCTTCTAAAAACATCTAAGCTTTTTGTATCTGTCATGGCTTAGTGGTAAATCACTTTATCTATGGTGTGTAGGGTCCTTGGTTTGAACCTTGCAAGAGCTGTTTATTTTGTTGCTGGGCAGAACACGGCCCGTTAGATATACAGTGATTAAATCACTTTAAAGTAGTTGTAAGCAGGTTTGCATGAGTTTGCGCAGAGCTAAGCAATGCCTACACAGGTTAAACAATTCAGCAGATAACTGAGTATAAGAAACTGTAACCAGACTTTAGCAGTGCTTACCTCCACGCAAATGTGTGCAAACCCGAGTACAACTGCTTTAAAGTGCCTTAATCACTCTGTATCCATTGGCCCTTGTTCTGCCTAGCAACAAAACAAACAAACCTTGCTAGGGTCGAACCCAGGATCATGCACACCATAGCCAAAGTGCTTTACCTCTAAGCCATTTCAGATATACAGAACCCTCCTGTATTCACAAACACGTCATTCAACAGTACAGAGAATGTATTCCAACATGTAGATGCATGTGTGTGTGAAAATATATTAATGTCTAAACAGACACAACATATTGATATATGTATATATATATATATATATATATATATATATATATATATATATATATATATATATATATATATATATATATATATATATATACATATACACACACACACACACACACACACACACACACACACACACACACACACACACACACACACACACACACATATGTAAGTAAGCAGATATTTATATCTATATAGGTATATACAGACATACATCTGTAGATAAAGTGGGAGCATAGCAGAACATATATGTCCACATGCACCATTAATGGGGTTGACAGGCACAAACAACATATGTCATGCACAAATAGGTATTCCCTCTAACAGTCAAACACATCTGCCCTGCAATACACTACCAACTGTTGCAGATCCCATAACCAGGACCTTACACCACAAGGGCACAAGATGTTAACAATACTCCATCCCACCTGTATGATGTCAGGCTGGTATCAGTAACATATCATGCAATACAGTCAGGCTCATAATGACTACCATTTTGCAGTCATCAGTTACCTTTGTTAGCCAGAGTCCTGTACTGTTGGCTTGTGCTTCAGAGATGCAGATGCCAAACAAAAGTGGTCCCAGGACTGAACCCTGAGGTACTGCACTTGTCACTTGTCTAGGGATGGATTTGGAGGATTTGGAGTCAGTTACACATACAGTTTGGGTTCTGTCAGTAAGCTATGTGGAAAACCATCAAGTGGTATAGGGATGTATGGCTGGATTAGTATGTTAATCTATGTTTCCAGATTGGGGGATGGTGTTGAAGGGCTTGGCGAGGTCCACATAGGCTTTGTGGACTGCCTTACCCTCTTCAACAGCTATGCAGACTGACTGAAAGCAGTCAGTCAGTTTCAGGAAACAAGACTGGCCCTCCATGAGCCCAATCTGTGTGGGGTCCAGTGTTTCAGGTTTGTCAATGTCTGCGTTCAAATCATCCCTGATAATGCATTCCATGGCCATGCAGATCAGGCTCATCAGACTGATGTGACAGCAGTTCCAGGGATCACAGCTGGATCCCCCCTTGTGGAGTGGGATAACTGCAGCTGTGTGCCACTCAGTGGGCACCAGGCCTGATGTGAGGCTATGATTACACATGACAGTTAGGTGAGTTGCCATTCCATATTGTAGTTCATGTAGTACACAGCCCAGGATGTCATCTGGTCCCATGGATGCTGTATTCTGTGGGTAGTGCATTTTCTGCCTGTGTTGCCATGATTACTGGGAAATGGAACCCTTTTCATATTGACATGGGCCCTTTTGGGGGTGAGAGGGGTGAATGAGGCACTAAATCCCATCTGCTAGGATATTGGCACATTCTGTGGGAGCAGTCTGTGTAATGCCATTCTGTTGCAGCTCAGAGCACTTCTGAGCATTGCCAGTTAGAATTTGGACATAACTATAGAATGCTGTGTGGTTGTCTGTGGAATCTGTGGCAATTTTAGTTACATAAACAGCTTTGGAGGATTCCATGAGGGATCTCAACGTCTTACTGGGGCAGGTAAGGGAGTTGTTTGCATCCTTGGATTATCCTTTTTTCTTCAACAGTGTCTACCATCTGTTGTATACTCTGTTAATGGCAGGAGACCACCAGACTGGCTTGATTATTTGGGAGGTGAGTGTCGTGGTTCTTTGTGGGATGTCAGGAATCATGCACAAGTGGCTGTGCTCATACATTGCCTTAGTTCAGGATTCATCAGTTGAACTGTCAGCTTCTGTCTCCATGGGTGTCACAAACATTGTCACTTCTGTCTTGAGTAGCATGAAGTTGGCCTTGGAGAGGTCTTTTATGAACAACTGTATGCACATTCTGTTCACATGTTCAGTTTGATTAGCCTATGGTGGCAATCCTGCTGATGTCAATCACTGTGAAGTACACCTTGGGGAAAGAGTATGCCAGCAATCTCTGTGGTGCGTGCTATAACAGCATAATGCTGTAGTGTGATATAGAACTCTGGTAGGGATTCTATTCTCACACATGTGAGTTGTGGATGCTTTTGTGTCTGTTCCTATGCCTGTACAGAGAGAGCAATGCATGCTTGGCTAGTCACACTCACTACAATTCATTTGCTCTGTTTTGGCAGTCCTGCTGATATCACTCACTGTGAAATAAACCTTTGGGGAATTAATACTCCAGTAATCTCTGTGGCACATTCTAAAATGGCATAGTGCTGTAGTGTAATAACTTGGTAAGTAGGGGCTCTAATCTGAGATGTAACAGGTGTGTGTGTGTGTGTGTGTGTGTGTGTGTGTGTGTGTGTGTGTGTGTGTGTGTGTGTGTGTGCGTGGGTGTGTGTGTGTGTGTGTGTGTGTGTGTGTGTGTGTGTGTGTGTGTGTGTGTGTGTGTGTGTGTGTGTGTGTGTGTGTGTATGTCTTAATGTGTTGATGTTTGTCATTTGTGTCCTGTGTGGAGGTGGTTGTGAGTGTGTAACAACTGGACACAATGTTGAGTGTGTTTTTAAAATTCCCTATATGGTGCCCCTAGCATAAATCACAATATCCACCGTGCAAGGATAACAGATGTGATATCAGTACATAGTCAGTCATGGGTTCGATACCCTGGACTGGTAGGTGTGTGACACAAACATGCTTACCTTTTACTCTCCCAACCCACCCTGACTTATCTTTGCCTCTGTCTGCCTCTCTCACTCCCTCTCTGGTGGATCTGGAGACTTACACCTGCTTTGCTTAGGCAGCGGCATGTGTATTGTCAGTGATGCTCATGATCAGCTGATGGCCTCTGCATGGATTACAGCCCTCCTCTAGCTGATTGCATGTGGAACAGCTGTGGTAACATTCCCATAGCCAATTGCATGGAAACAATATCTAGGAACATCATGTTGGTGTTGGGCCTTTTCATTCACCTTTTCATTCACCGTGAGCAGGAACTAGATCTGTTGTTTGGCAAACAGCATCACAGATGGATTGGGGACTTACCTCTGATAACATACACTGTGGAAACAGGCCAACATACAGGAGGGGGGTGTGCCTGTCCTGACTACAGACTGTAAGTGCTGCTATACTGCAATTAGGGTACTATTGGTTTAACAGGGTGTGTGTGGATATGGCTGTCCTACAAGTTTTAATACTTGTCATGTCAGTGCTATGGTTATGAGGAATCCCCATCTGTAGGGTCATCTGCAGACTGGGCAGTGTGTGGTGCCTTCTTTTCCTTGTGTTACCCACAGAGCACCTATCTCTCAATTGCAAAAGGTAGTGTGAGGATTGCAATCAGTAGATGGTGACAGCCGGGAGAGTTACTGACGTAATATCCCTCATAGGACATATGCTGCATCAAACCCTGTTACGACAGGAAATGTTTGAGGTCATCACAGTGACATGTCAATATTTGCCCTGTGTTTGTGCCTCCAGCCACAACCCTGTCAACCTTTTTACATATGTCATGCAGTAGGGGGTGCATATGTTCTGTACACCATATTCATTGACAGCATATCTGCTAACAAGCCAGTGAGATATCAGACTGCTACACATGTTATGTATAGTAGGAGTTATATTTGAGGACATAGCCTGGGCATTCTATGGTTGTGTGTACAGTACTGAGGTATGTGTAAGTCTGGTAATTGTTGACAGTGTGTGTATAGTGCATATGTACCTTGGCCTGTGTAGAGACTGTGGTAGATGTCATTGTTCTTGATCCTATTCTATCTGATGTTACATGCTGCTCCACTGTATGTCACCCTGTCAGCTTACATGTTTGTAGGGGTGAACACACACATGTCCCAAACCACAGACAGCCATCGGGCCACACTGTGTAGTGGCCCAGTATATGTAGGGCTGTTGGGTGAGTGGCTCATACGAGGGTGGTGTACATCAGATAGTCCATATACTGTAATAGTATGCTAGCTTACCATATGTGGCTGTGGCTGTGTTCACATTGGTTGTCGTTATGCACTTTCACACAGGTGTCTGTTGCTCTGTGATGCAACATGCCTGTAGAGCCTGCTATCTATGCAGGTACATGTGTATTCCCACATAGGAGATGTAGCCCAGTGTTGAGTCAGTCTGTCTGTAGCCTGCATTGTGCTTTGTTACATGCCTAGCAGCTTACTGTACTTATCCAGTGAGATGTCATGTCCAGATACTTGCCAGATGTACTGCTGCCTGGCCACCATAACAGTCATGCATGTCAGACAAAGCAGTGGGATACTGTTCAGATGTATGTCAGTAACTAGTGGATAGTATGTGGCCATGGCACCTCTGTACCAGCGGTTATTATGTGTCAGGACAGACAGGGGTGTATGAATGCATAACCTATGGGGGCAAATGTATACCAGTATGTACGTGTTATGTCTATCTACATGGCTAACATCCACATTGACAGGCCTGGTCCACATGTCTTGCATGAAGGTGTTCTGTGTATACCCCTGGACTAATCCGAGTGTGTCAGACTGTCCACATATATTGGCCATATCACAGCTGTAGTCCACAGGGGCGTTTCTGTGCTAGCAGTGGTACTGTACTATGGTGACCTTAGGATGTCTGTAAGTAGCCAATGGTGCACATGTTAGCAGCAGATGTGGCCCCCCACACACACCATTTCTGTGAAGACAATCCCTATTACAGTAGCAATAGTCTACAAATATACCTGCACTACATACGTGACATCCCCTTTCACTGAGAGTTTGGGACTATTGGGGCTGAGGTAGGGCTCCACTCCATGTGTAGGACATATGGTGAATATATATGTATAAACAAGTATACATATATCCATATAGATATGTACACATATGCATATCTTGCTTACTGTATGACAACAGATTTACACATATGTGCCTGGTTCCAGCCTCTGTCCTCCACCTACATACCAGGCTTTGCACATATGACATGCTGTCAGGGGTTGTTATGTAGTGGGCTGTGTGTATGTCATGCTGTCATTCCTGCTATCACTCCACTGCTGTTGTGTCCCCCACACATACTGGGGGGTTGGGGCCATATATGTGTTGGTTTCACCACTGTTACATACACTAGCCTCTGGAGTGCAATAGGCCAGTGCATGTAACAGTGGTATATGGCCCAGTATTAGTGAGTGTAGGGGGTGCACCATGACTAACCTAGGCTGTTACATGTGTGGGTATCTGGGATAAGCTGCCTTAAGGTATCTGGATGTACTTTACCATACAATCCATCTTGGGTAAATGCAGGCCTACTGCCTCCTGCCATATGGGAAGTTTGGTTTGTCAGTGTGATTGTGATGGTGTCAGGTATGCCTTGTTATGTAACAGATACACCCCATTGTGTCAACTGGGGTCTGTACCCCCCTAGGGATTGTGTACAGAGTGTAGATAGAGGCTACTGACCTATACATCTGCATTACGTACTGTTGATTGTCTGGCATGCTGTGGCCCAGTCTGTCATTACTAATGTACTACTTGAAGGCCTCGGCCTGGAAAGAAGCATATGTCAACCTTTCCAGACTACTGTCTTAGTATAACTGTTTCACAGTTGCATTACACTGTTCATATGGATGTCAGTGTCTAAACAGCTATATGACATGGCATACACAACTGTCATAGTACACAAATAAAGCTTTCACATTAATTTATGCAGACCAGTGTGCAGTGTTATACCCTTTGATATCTCTGTGGGTATATGTTGCAGGCTATGAATGTCATTCGTATGGGAGGCTCATACAGTTTCCAGCTGTTAAGGTGGTGACTGTAGGAATGCTGGCTGCTCCATATTGTGTGCACGTACTACATATGTATATTACTGCACAAATCTCTGTGTGTGTATGTGTAGTTACACATATATATATATATATATATATATATATATATATATATATATACCTGTATCTGCATATATGTGTCTGTGCATATGTATCCTAGGGATGGCCATGTCGTGTCTGGTCCTGGTTATGGGATCTACAACACTTGGTACTGTATTACAGGGGGGGGTCATGCTTGGCTGGGGGGTATACCTATTCGTACCAGATGTATATTGTATGGGGTCTCTCAACCCCACTAACATTGCATGAGGACATATATGTTTTGTTATTTCCCCATTATCTACAGATGTATGTCCGTATATACCTATATATGTATCTATATATATATCTGTTGACATATATATATATATATATATATATATATATATATATATATATATATATATATATATATATATATATATATATATATATATATATATATATATAAAACCTGTTGTATATATTTAGACATGTAGTTGTGGACATATATATCTATAGATGTAGGCATTTGCATGTTTATATGTTTATAAGTATTCATATATATATATATATATATATATATATATATATATAGATATATATATATATACATATATCAATATGTTGTAACTGTTTAGACATTAATATATTTGCTCACACACATACATCTACATGTTGGAATACATTCTCTGTACTGTTGAATGACTGGGCTGGATGATATGTTTGTGAATACAGCAAGGATAGGTGTATCTGAGATGGCTTAGTGATAAATCATTTTTGCTATGGTGTGCAGGGTCCTGGGTTTGATCCTAGCAGAGGCTGCTTATTTTGTTGCTAGGCAGAACAAGGGCCATCAGATACAGTGTGATTAAGGCACTTTTGAGCAGCTGTATGTGCTTGCATGGGTTTGAGCGATGGTAAGCACTGCTAAGTTACGCTTACTGTTTCTTATACTCAGTTAGCTTTTGAATTGCTTAACATATGTAGGCATTGCTTACACCCATGCAAACACACTTAATCCTGCCTACTGCTGCTTAAAAGGGCTTACTCCTGCTTACCCCTGCACTAATTCCTTTAAAAGAAAAGAAAAAGGGGTTGATAGGAAAGTGGTGAAGAAAGGGGCACAAAGAGGGAAAGACAGTAGGGAAAATAGCTAGGGATGTGCAGGAAGGGTGTAGGGAAGGTCCATAGCTGCCCATTTCTTCTACAGCAACAGCTGTGCATATACACTGTATTTGGAGGTGGATTTGGACACTTGAAACTCTGGGCGAGGGGTGAGGGCAACAATAATAAGTTGTGATGCCAGTTAGACTGATTACATGTGTCCAGTGGACACGTGCGAAATGGACAGCTATGTATGGGGCCTGATTTTTTTGTGGGAACATATTGCCCTTTTTTTTTCAGGTGGGAGTGGGATGCCAGGGAGGGATAGTAGGTATATTTGGGGAGGTAGGTTAGATAGGTTAACAGACAAGACACACAAGACGCATACAGGGCCAGTATATGACACATGCGGGGGGTAAACACCTTGGACGGGGAGGGGTGTTTGGAAGTCGCAAGCCCATGAGCCCCCAACTGGAAACAGTGGGACTGAGGTCCCCACCCATGGGCAGTCACCACTGCACCTTCACGGCCCCAAAGCCTGGGTGTGCTGGGGGCTGTGTAGGAGGGGCACTCTAATAGCACCACTCGGCCATCAAGCTGAACTAGCCGGTCTCGATACTCCAGATCAAGCTCCCTACACACTACGGCCCAGACCTGTAGACGGGTGACAGGTTCCCCTCCACGCCTGCTCTGAGGGGGGGCGAGCCCCATCCCCTGCAGTGGTTCTACCCGAAGGTGGTGCAGGACCCGCAGTGGAGGAGGTCCTAGGCTGGGCCCCAGATGTGCTGGTGCCCGGTGCCATGGCCAGCTGAGGTGGTACAGGTAGATCCACTGGGACTGGCCTTCCCATACAAGCTGTGTTGACGCAGGTTTATGACAAATATGGGTTAGTAACAGTCAACAGCATTCAGGATTAGTTTTAACAGCATGCATAGGTATTCCCATTAACCCAAAACACCAGCTTTAACACAGTTGCAGAGCAAGCAGAACACATGCATATATGGAACATCAGTGGCCATTACAGGACCATGCAGGTTTCATTGATGGCAACAGGCCACCAATATGGGTGTATTTTAACATGGCACATGCATAGAAACAAATGTCAATATTTATAAACCATTAGGACATATGTCCCAACAAAAGTGTGGAGTGTACGCATACCAGTTGAGGAGTGTCATTGGGTTATTTTGCACATATGGTAGGGGTGATAGAGTGAGTTCAATTAACAACTAATATATCCTTGTAGTTTTCACAGCATTCTTAGTCACTGCAGTGATCTTTCCCTTACATGTATTATTACACTACAGAATGGCCTTATATTGTACACTGGTATGTTTATAGATTATTATATACGTGACCTGTGTCTTATATACAGGTGTGACAAGATGCAGGTGTTAATGCAACATATGTTGAGAATTGCTGTAATACATTTTGGGTGAGGTGCTAGAATGACAGGTTTCTTTTCATATACAGTCTCTGACTATGTACACGTTTGACTATTAGTTATGTGTCATTGACAGCTGCCTACATTTCTTGGATCATCACACTGAATTTTCAGGGGAACAGGGTATCAGGCTGGTGATATGGGCCATTTATCTGGACATGCTGGACAGATTTGAACAGTTGTGGGGTATGAATATGCATACAACTTTCAATTTGTACATTCTAGCAAATTCTGTACAGTTGGGTGTAATTATGCATACAGCTTTCTATCTGAATATTGCAACAAAATCTGTACAGTTGTGGAGTATGATTATGCATACAACTTAGTAGCACTCCCAGGATGCAACCCCCTGATGTGTGTGACAAAAAAAAATTATAGCTAACATCACAGTACACTGTGCTATCAGGGACTTGATGGAACGTTTTCAACTGTTTTCTATCTAAGTCTCCCTAACTTGTACGATATGACTGACCTCTTGGCACTTCCAACATTGTTATGCAGGACTTCATACCATGGTGTGGGTGACACTGCTTAAGATACAACAGTACTATTTATAGTATGGAACAGATTGCCAACATATGAGAGAAGAGAAAACAGAAGCACTCCAGGGGTTATACCTTTATTCACATACTATTACACATTTATTTCTACTGGTACAACACTTTCTAAGGCTCTTATATTTATTTGTTATGACAGTACATGCAGACTGATTACTAACCTGCCTCACGATGCAGCCTTTGCAGCCTAGCATCATGGGCTTGCTGGTTCGCAGCCCACTCATCTGCAGCTGTCAGAGAAATGCAGTGATATTTAGCCATACCTATCCATAGTATACACAAGCTAGGCAATTATTTGCTACTTAATAGAATAAGTACTTACTCAGTACTGGGGCATTGGGCATCTGCCGAGACTCCTGAATCCACTGTTCCAGTATATCCTCCCTCCGCCATTTCAGTTCAGCATGGTGGTGCCTGACCTGCTCACCAGTCCGGGGGATACCTGTGGCACTGGTGAGGTCACAGGCAAGACTGTCCCAGGCCTCCATTTTATACTGCGAGCCCTGGTACTGGCCCTGCAGTAGTCTCTGCTCATGGTGTTTTACCAGGAGCCATACCATGATTTTTGACTCCTGGATGCCCCAGCTCTGTGCTCTAAATCGAGTGCCTTCACCCACACCAGCCATTCTGCCTGCAGTAGGAAGCTACAACCAGTTATGAGAAGTATTCCTGCCTGTGGGGTTTAAATACGGCCAATTTCCTGCACTTTCCCATGATTGGCCAGTTTTGAAAAGGCTAAGCTATGGGCACACCTGCTTACATAAGGTTGGCACTGCTTAAAGAGGTATACCACTAGGCAGATTGAAATGGCTCCCCTACACATTGCTTACACTTACTAACTTGAGCTGGGCTGCAGTTAGCATTGCTTAATAGTTAATTAGCACTATATTTGCCATTTGGCAATAATTTATTCTTCATTACAGGTTATATATGTGTCTGGTATCTGTGATTCATGTGTACATACACTGTATGGGGACCTGGGGACTTCTACACTTTATTACAATCACACCTCAGATTTATGCTTACTGCAGTACTCCAGTTCACATATTTATGTTATGTAGCAGGTTATACCACTTCACTCTGTACATAGATTCATTTCATATGTTTGGTTTGATTTTCCTGTGGTGAGGATTAGTTTGCTGATACCTCATTCATGTCTATTGCTATGATGACGTAGTGGTTAACTACTGTCACTATAGTGTACAGGGTCCTGAGTTTGAGCCTTGAGGGGCAGTTTATTTTGTTGCTGGGCAGAACATGGGCCATTGGATACAGAGTGATTAAGGCACTTTAAAGCAGTTGTAAGCGGGTTTGCGTGGGTTTGCCTGATGGTAAGCACTGCTAACCTCTTACACTTTCTGACACTCAGTTAGCTTCTACTTTGTTTAATCTGTGTAGGCAATGCTTACCCCTGTGCAAACGCACTTAAACATGCTTACTACTGCTTATTTGTGCTTAAACCTGCTTACTAGTGCCTTATTCATTATGACACTGACACTTCACATGTGCATTTAATGCAGTACTCCAGTTCACATTTAAATGTTATTATGAAGGTTATACGTCAAAAAGATGTAAAAATATGTTCATATAAAGATTTCACATGGAAAATGTAATGTGCTGTAGTGGGAGTCGAACTGGGAATGCCTGCTTATTAGGCGGGTGCTCTAACCACTACACTATTGCTGTGTTGCTTCATTTGCATATATATTCTTTGTTATCCTCTTCAGCCTTTTCAGCTGCTTTAACAGTAACTAAGCGATGGGCAAACCCGTGCACCTATGGTTAGCTGTACTCGGGGTTTTAAAAAAAATAAAAGGGTCTCTTTGTTTTATTTAAATGTACTGTTGCTGTTGAACACATGGGGACTGTTGGTGGGGATATGCGGACACCTATGAGCGGTCTTGTTCATTTATTTACACTTTCTTCTGTTCTACTTTGCAGGAGCATGTTTATTCTGAGAGCTCTGCTCTCAGATACGCCCCCTGATCTCGTCCATGTTCCGTGTAGGATTTGGAGCTCAGGCAGAGCGCCTTCATTAATATGCATGGCATGCTGCCGTCCTCCTCTTAAATTGTCGCTTCTCTGCAGGACTAGATTAGTCCTGCATGGAAGATTAGTAAATCCGGGGGAGTGTCTAATTTATTCACACTGACCTCTATCCCATTAAACCAATTTCTTTTCTGTGGAACAAAATAAGGTATGTGAAAGAATGCATGTGCAAATGCATAATAAGGTCTGCACATCGCATATGATGCTGAAATTTGCAACACTGCATATCATATTGCAAGGTTGGTGTTTATTGTCAGAGATATTCTTAGTGCAGTCTTTTGCATATTCAGTCAACAGATATAGTGGGTGAATACTGCACGTGTACATTATACTTCCAATAATAGGCAAATGTTTATATGGCTAGGCTATGGTGTGGAGGGATAAAACCCTGACTGCAGCTCAGGTGACCTGAGTTTGACTAGTAGTTCAGACACTTAACAGAATAGACAGAGAATATGTCCATGTTCATCCTGGAGAGGGTAGGCATGGTTGCTCTCTCCTGGCTTGCATCACAGTTTCAATGACACAACCTCACTAGAGAGCAAAAACATGTCATACAGTTGACGGTCAGGTCAGGTCAGGAGAATGTGTGGGACTATGCATGTTCAGAGTGAGGTGATGTAGGCAGCACTTATATTAAAGCAAGTGTCTGTCACCACCAGTGGTGGGGATTAGGTTCATAAATTAGGCTGCTATCCCTAACCCTACATCTTACCTTAGAAAAACATTTTCTGTAACACTTTTACTATACAATACTGTTAAGGCACACCCTATGCATAAACTCATACACACTCACAGACAAACACACACACACACACACACACACACACACACACACACACACACACACACACACACACATGCATGCACAGACATACACACCACTAAATCTATCTTGTATCCTAATCCTAACTCTAACCCACAAGACTTAGGCACACACAAGCACACACACACACACACACACACACACACACACACACACACACACACACACACACACACACACACACACACACACACACACATGCACACACACACACACACACACACACACACACACACACACACACACACACACACACACACACAGACACACACACACACACACACACACACACACACACACACACAATCTATCCTCTTACCTAACCCTAAATCTAACCAACACGCAAACACATAGAGACAGTCCCACACCTATTTCAACCTCACTTATCTCTTTTTGATAACACATACATTCCACAATTCACCTGTTTAGCAACTTGAATGTTTGGCTAAACAAAATGTCCTGTAATTTAATAAATGTATGTACATTTGATAAATTGCAGGGGAACTACACATAAACATATATATATATGTATCTATCTATATATATATATATATATATATATATATATATATATATATATATATATATATGTATGTACACACAGACACACACACACACACACACACACACACACACACACACACACACGCACACACACGCACACACACACACACACGCACACACACAAATATATATGGGTATAAGCTACTGGATAGGCTCTGAATCCACACTGACACACAGTATGCCAAATTGAAAACATCGAAATTACAAATGCTGACACATTCTGTACATGTTCCAGAAATTACTCCGGACTGAAGCAAGCCCACTGTACCCCCACGTTTACTAATTATATATAGTTACTTTGAGATTGCAAAATACTTGGGGAAAGGGATGACCCAGGAATTGTCAATCTTGCATACCTGTCAATCGTCTCTGTGCACCAATCAAATGGTGTTAACCAAACAAGTTTGGGTTAGGTGCACAGTTGATCTAGTGCCCTGCACTCATATATTTGGGTGTGTGTATTGTACATATAGTAGGTATAAGCCACAACCACACCAGGAAACGGAGTCAAAAAAGAAATATTTCATGAGCTAGTGCCAATAATTAGTTACCAGACATAAATAGGAGTGAACGTCACTCCCCCTGCCTAGCTAAGGAAGCAAGGTTACTAATCCACCCTCTGTAACTGCCATTTTCAGATGCCCAGTGCTCCTGCACCCAGTCGGCTGCCTTTTTGAACACACAATATGTAACTACTGTTTTCTGGATTTCTTGTTAACTACTGTAACTCTTTTTCACATGAGATAGCATCCTGAATATATTTGGATTCATATTAAAATTGGCTAAATCCCAGTAGTTAACTCCAAAGGAATACCTGGTGACTAAAATTAAAGAACTACCTCTGCTAAACCTTAAACTACAGAAGGTAAATGAAACTTAGCTGTATAATGCTAAAAGAATTTCCAATACGACCCTGGCTTTTGACACCCAAGAAAATTATTTTCCTGTGCTCCTGTCGAGCATAGCCACAGAGGTGATCCGGGGGAGGGGGGGGTGAATTTCCTATTTCCCACCCAATCATCAAGATTTTTCTTGAACAGTGCTACTGAGGATCTTTGTTTGATATAGATAGGTAGTTTGTTCCAGAGTATGGGAAGTCTCTAGGACAGTAATCTTTCCCTCCAGCATGTTCTGTTTTTTTGTAGTGACAAGGTTTAGGACCCTAGAGCATGTAGTTCGGAGGGATTGGGATTTCTTTAAGTGAATCATGTCCAACAGCTCTGGGTTTGACATAGCTTTGTATGTTAGGCAGAGATCGCCTCCGAGTAGGCAATATCCGACAGAGTAAAGCTGGCGTTTTTTGAGATGGTCTGCGTTGGGCATCTGTTTGAGGCCAGTAATCCTCTTTGTGAGGTATTTCTGTGGCCTTTCCAGTTGTTGTGGATGTCTTGTGAGGTACATACCAAAAGGGGCATTGTACTCTATAATGGGTCTAATGAGTGATGAGTAGAGGGGAACAATGTCCTATTTTCCTGGATGAGAAATCTTTTGTGATGAGGTGTGCCACGTAGAAAGATTTCCTGACTACTGTGGCGATGTGATTATCAAAGAAGATACTACTGTCCACCTGTGTCCCAAGGTCTCTTATCACACTTTCAGTATTAAGTAGACTACCACCTATGTGGTAGCTCACGGGTACAGAGTTTTTACCAAAGGGGATGACAATGCACTTTTTGGCATTGAGCTTGAGGCCATGGCTTTGACACCAGGCATCTGTCTCCGTGAGGCCCTTTTGTAGGATGTCCACATCGTTAGTAGTTTCAATTATGGCTCCTAGTTTGCAGTCATCTGTGAACTTCATTAGCCAAAGACCTTCTGTGTTAGCCTGTAGTTCAGAAAAGTAGATACCAAACAGGAGAGGACCCAGGACTGAACCCTGTGATACTCCACTTGCCACTGGTCTGAAGTCAGAATTGGCATCTGCTACTTTCACAGTGTGGGTTCTGTCAGTGAGCCAGTTGACAACCCATCTTGTGACATTGGGATTTATACCTAGTTTAATGAGTTTATCTATAATTCCAGAGTGGGGGATGGTGTAAAAAACCTTGCGAGATCTAGATAGGCTGTGTGAACCACCTTACCTTCATCTACGGCTTTGGTGACTGCTTCAAAGAAGTCTATTAGGTTTAGGAGACATGATCTGCCTTTTACAAACCAAAACTGGGTTGGGGTCCAGAGTTTGGAGATTGCCAATGTCTTTGTGTATAAGATCCATGATGATATGTTTCATGGCCTTGCAGACCAGGCTCGTTAGGCTAATGGGGTGGTAGTTTCTGTGGTCCATGGTGGCTCCCCCTTTGTGGAGTGGGATAACCGTTGCTGTGCGCCATTCACTGGGCACAAAGCCTGAGGTGAGGCTATGATTGAACATGGTGCTTAGGTGGGGTGCCAGTTCATTCTGCAGTTCATGTAGAACACAGCCTGGAATGTTGTCAGGTCCCATGGATGCTGTGCTCTTGGCTTTGAAGAGTGTGGTTTTACCTGTGCAGCCGTAATTACAGGAACTTTGCATTCTTCCAGTATAGAGATGGGCCCTTTAGGGGGGTGAGAGGGGGGTAAAGTTAGCACTGACCCTATCTGCGAGGATGTTGGCAATATCAGTTGGTTCTGTATATTTAGTGCCATTGTGCTGTAACTCAGAGCAGATCTGAGTGTTGCCATTGAGATTCTTGACAAAGTTATAGAATGCTTTGTGGTTGTCTTTAGAATCAGTGCCAATTTTGTTTTAGTAACTAGCTTTGGAGGATTTTATGAGGGAACTCAGCTACTTATTGAGGCTGACCAGGGAGTTCCTCCAATCATGGGATTTTACTCTTTTTTGTAACAGTTTCTTTATTCTGTTGTAGAGTTTGTTTATGGCAGGGACCACCAGATTGGCTTCCTTTTTTGGAGGATAGTATCTTGGTTCTGTTAGGGATAGCACAATCCATGCACTCGTGTAAGTGCTTATAAAGTGCATTTGTGTCAGATTCAGAAGTCGTACCTCTATTGTCCATCTGCATGGGTGGTGTGAAGTTTGCAACTTCTGTCTTAAGAAGCGTGAAGTTGGCTTTGGAGAAATTTCTTATGGTGGTTTCCCTAATGGGATTGGGGGTGGGATGTGGATGTCTAGGGTGATTAGCTTGTGATCGGATTTGACCAACGAGGAACTGACCTCTGGTGTGGAACACTGGTCGCACATGTTGGTAATGACCAGTTCTAGGATATTGCTGCCCCTGGTGGGGGGTGTGGATAAGCTGATCCAAGGAATTCGAATTTATGAATTCCAGAAAATGTTGAGCAAAAGAGTTGGTACATGAGTAGTTTTCCCAGTTAATGGTGGGGTAGTTGAAATCACCCATTATTAGGGTGTTGGGTTGTAACCTAATATTTTCCAATGTATCAAGAAATGAGGAGTGGGAATTCTGGAGCAAGTTACAATTTGGATTGCGGTCTTGCCCAGAGTTAGTTGCACTTGGATAATCTCAGATGCATTATGCAGAGCAACTAGCCTGGAGGTGTGGATATCCTTAATGAATATGGACATGCCTCCACCTTTAGTATTTCGGTCCAGATTAGGTGGCTGAAAGGTGTGGTATGACTTATAACCTGGTAATGCATATTAGGAGAATATAAGTGTTTAATATACTTTTGGCTGAATCACTCCTCATTCTTAGCACATTCTAATATATGGGTCTATATCAGAACATCGAAGTTTTAAAACTTCGAATGTTCTAATATTGACCTGTTTTGAGCAAACGCTAAAAATAGCGAAGCTGCAGAACACCAAATTCTTTCCTAGGGAAAGAATTTGGTTGGCCGGTTCTGTGGCTTCGCTATTTTCAGCACTGTGGTAGAAATTTACGGGTCAGGTTCAGGTAAGTTTGCGATTGTGTGGTTCTTAGGATTAGGGCACGGGTTAGGTGAGTTAGGGTTAGGGCGCGGGTTAGGTGAGTTAGGGTTAAGGCGTGGGTTAGGTGAATTAGGGTTGGGGCGGGTTAAGTGAGTTAGGGTTAGGGCGCGGGTTAGGTGAGTGTGCGATAGTGACGGACCTTAGGGTTAGGGTTTGGGTTAAGGTAAGTGAATAGATAGTAGTGTATGTACAGTTTAGTGTAGGGTTAGTTGTAGGATTATAAGTGTATGTGTGTGGATTGATGTTTTTTAGGTGTGCTTGTGTTGTGTGTATGTGTTTTGGGATAGCAATTTTTTTCCCAAGAAAGAAATTTGCTGTTCTGAATGTTTGATATTATGTGGTTTAGATATTTTAGGTTCGATGAAATAGCGTTCGCTATTTTCATCTCTTGATAGTGTGATATAAACGCTAATATATTCATTATCAGGTACTATTCCCCTCTCTGCTCCCATCCTGAACGGCTTGTATTGCTATAAGGACACGTCCTTGCTGCAACTAACTGGAAAACTATTTTGCTGTCTCCCTCGAGATTGAAAGACCTGCCAAGGTTGCTATCTACAACTTTATTTTATTTATGTAATTAATAACTAAGCTGTACTGGGTCTACAGCATTATTAGCTATTCCCTAGAAAATCTCTCAACCCAATCCAGTACTAAAATTGTCTAAATCCCAGTTGTTAACCCTAAAGGAATACCTGGTGATTAAAATTAAAGAATTACCTCTGCTAAAATTTAAACTACAGAAGGTAAAGGAAACTTAGCTGAATAACGCTAAAGGAATTTCCAATACAACTAGCCAGTAGAGTATTTTAGTACCTACAGTGCAAAAAGAAATACACTGAAAATAACAAAAGAAAAGTATGAAAGACAAAGTATTTTAAGCCCCTTATGTACTTACGATTACATATACAGGCACTTGGAAACACTTGTGGTCTTGTGAAGCCTATCAAAACCCTAATCCTCTCCCACTGCCTAGGTAAGGAAGCGAGGTTACTAATCCACCCTCTGTAACCCCCATTTTCAAATGCCCAGTGCTCTTGGACCCAGTCGGCTTCCTTATTAAACACGCTCTATATAACTACTGTTTTATGGATTTCTTGTTAACCACTGTAACTGTTTTTCATATGTGATAGCATCATGAATATATTTGGATTGATATTAAGCTGAAATTAGCTGCATATTGACTTAGTAGCTCATATTCGTGATTCTTTGTCATTGCTTAATTTTTAGTAGCATCATATAGTGGCAATATAGGAATATTGGAAACTGTATAAGAGTTTATGGCTTCCTTTTAAGCTAAAACACTGCTATCTTACTTTAAATTTTACTGGATTAATGTTTGTAATACCTTGGATGCATTTAACTGAATAACTAATATGCGTCAGCATGTGTTAAACTGCAGTATTGTTTATGGCTGCGATGAGATCAGTATCGCTGATAACTGATAGACGGTTGTTTACATATTGGAAGGATATAAGTGTTTAATATACTTTTGGCTGATTCACTCCTCATTCTTAGCACATGTTCTAACTAATATATTCATTATCAGGTACTGTTCCCCCCTCTGCTCCCATCCTGAATTGCTATAAGGACAGCTCCCTGCTGCAACTAACTGGAAAAATATTTTACTGTCTCCCTCAAGATTGAAAGACCTGCCAAGGTACCATTCCCCTCTCTGCTCCCATCCTGAATGTCTTGTATTGCTATAATGACACCTCCCTGCTGCAACTAACTGGAAAACTATTTTGCTGTCTCCCTCGAGATTGAAATACCTGCCAAGTTACCATTCCCATCTCAGCTCCCATCCTGAATGTCTTGTATAGCTATAAGGACACCCCCCTGTTGCAACTTACTGGAAAATTATTTTGCTGTCTCCCACAAGATTAAAAGACCTGTCAAAGTTACTATCTACAACTTTATTTCATGTATGTACTTAATTACTAAGCCGTACTGGGTCTACAGCACTATTCGCTAGTCCCTACAAAATCTCTCAAGACAACCTACTACTAAAATTGGCAAAATCACAGTTGTTAACCCTAAAGGAATACCTGGTGACTAAAATTAAAGAATTACCTCTCCTAAACTTTAAACTACAGGAAGAAGATAAAACTTAGCTGAGTAATGCTAAAAGAATTTCCAATACGACTAGACAGTAGAGATTTTAATCCCTACAGCGCAAAAAGAAATATACTGAAAATTACAAGAGAAAAGTATGAACAACAAATTATTTTAAGCCCCTTATGTACTTACAATTACATATACAGGTACTTGGAAACACTTGTAGTCTTGTTAAGTCCCACTCTACTCGCCCTCGCTGCGCTCAGGCTCTCTACGCACCCCACCCTGCCCCCAAATCTCACCCACCCGTAGTTGTTCATTTATAGTATTGTTGCCACACACCCTCTCTCGAACCAATCAGTAATAACTAAGTAATTAATAAAGCTTTCCCATTCTCACCCCATTTCACTTAACTTCTAACACCCAGAGCATTAGCCTATATGTACACAATGGCATTGCTGCTCTCTCCACCCAAATTAATGTTGATTATCTCTGTAATACCTCTGATGCTCATCCCATACATACTTACTGCCTATGAACATCAGGATTATTGGGGTTTCCATTACCCAAGATGCCAAACAAATGCACTGATAGCATCAAATAAGTTAGATCAATTGAGATATCCCCTAATGCCTAACTCCTCACACAGTCAACACCACCTACCCCTTAGAACAAGATACAGCAATCCAAAAACCAAAAGATACCAAAACCAAATTATCAAATTCCTGAAGTCGACCATTAAATCTCAATGGAACTTCATAATGGATGGCGAAATCCACCCAAACCCTGTCCCCATCTCAAATAATGGCTCTAGCCCCAGTACTACCACTCAAACTATAAACAAACCTCCTAACTCACTCCTGGTTAGCCATCTAAATATTAGGAGCATAAATAATAAGGTTCAGCACCTTCATGCCCTCCTAGATCATCTTTCCCCAGATATTCTATGCCTCACTGAAGCCTGGCTAAAACCATCAGTGTCAGACAATGAAGTTATACCACCAGGATACAACATAGTAAGGACTGACCGTACCAATGAGAAGGGAGGTGGGGTAGTGATTCTATTTAAAACCACGCTTGAGATGTCCAATGTCACCTAACAATCATTACAAGTTGACAATGCTGAGGTTATTATTACTAAGCTTAATATCAATAAAAATAAATGTATTAACATTGTCTGTGTTTCTATTCCCCCAGGTAATAACATCAAAAGCCTGGGAGACATACTATACTGGCTGTCAAATAGCTACCCCCAAGAAACCATTGTTCTTTAAGACTTTAAAGACTGGCTCACCTGTTCCTCAGAACCCTCTATTCACCATATCAACCTTTATGGATTCACACAGGTCATATCCTCCCCAACTAGGTTAAGTAAACCTAACAATAAAGAGACTACCCTAGACTGGATACTTATTAATAGTTCTCCCCTCATGTACAAAGCTGGGACCTGCCTGATGATATAAGTGATCACTTTCTCACCTATATAATCAGGCAAATGGCAAATATTCCCAACCAACCCATTTATAAAACAATTAGGAACAAGAAAAACTTTAACGTCACTAACTTCCAAAATGAACTCAAACAGTGCAATTGGTCTGTCCTAAAACATCTGCCACTAGAAGAAGCTGTAAAACACTTTAATACCAAATTCTTAGCTATCCTAGACACCCACGCCCATATCATTCTATTAGGACTAAAACAAAAACTGCCCCATGGCTTTCAATGCAAACCAGACAAAAAAATCTCACTTAGAACTAAAGCCTGGGACACTTGGCGAGCCACAGATCAACTTAGATACAGGCAGCTAAGAAATTATGCAAAAAAAAAATCTGTTATGACTGACAAAAAACCCTATTATTGCCACCTATAACAGAAACACCAAAATAAACCCCAAAAATTTTGGGCATGAATAAATAAACTTCTTCACCCAGGTAAATCTACCACTCCTACCTCTTCAAGTTCTATCGAAAAACCTCCAGGTGAGGTAGCCAATACCTTCAATAGCTTCTTTACAGAAACTATCCACTATCTAGTCAGTTATCCCCCAGCTGCCCAAATCCAATAGTTACTACACCCAGTGCCCAAATTACCTTTAACTTTCAACCAGTCTCAACATCATTTACCTGAAAACTTATTAAAAAATTAAAACCAACTACTCTATCAGCTGACCTCCTCCCAGCAGAGTATTTACAAAGAGCAGCCGATGCTGTAGCTTATAGAATATCCATCCTGATCAAAAGAACTACATCTGAAGCTTCCACCCCTCCATCTGGAAGATAGCCCATCTAATCCCACTCCATAAAGAAGGCAGCTCCTCTGAGCTCTCTAATAATACACCCATAGCTATCCTGTCTCCACTTGCCAAAATTATGGGGAAATGCATACACAGGCAACTCCTGAACTATCTTCTCATGAACAATCTCCTGACAAACTCCCAACATGGGTTTAGACCATACCATAGCACCACCACTGCCCTTCTCTCCTTCACTAACATTATAAATCAAAACCAAAACAATAATAAACTTTCCTCAGCCATCTTCTTAGACCTTTCCAAGGGCTTCGACATGGTAAAGCACCAAATACTTATACAAGCACTGGAAACCATTTCCCTAGACACCCAGGCTATCCAATGGTTCCAATCTTACCTGAGTGGTAGACAACAGGCAGTCCTATGGAAGGACAACCTATCCACCCTGTTACCCATCACCTAGGAGTCCCCCAGGGCTCCATCTTAAGCTCCCTCCTATTTTCTATATTTATAAATGACCTGCACAAAGTCATCCCAGAGGCTACCTGCATTCAATATGTGGACGACTCGACTCTAATATGCTCAGCCACATCCACAACAGAACTGCAGTCTTTATCCCAAAAAACTTTTAACACAGTTGAAAATTGGCTCCTTAATTGCCGTCTTATGTTAAATCCCAACAAAACTAAGCTACTGCTTTTCTCTCCATCTCAAAGGACCACCATACCGCCCTTCACTGCAATATCTAACAATAGCACCATTATTTCCCCAGATCCCTCAACCAAGCTCCTCGGTGTAATAGTTGACAATAACCTTAAGTTTGACTTGTATATTAACCGTACAGTTAAAACAGTTAATAAAAAACTTGGCTCTCTGTATAAGATTAAACCCTTCCTAACTCCCCTAGCTAGGACTGTTACCACACACACCTACTCTCTACCCTCCTATATGCCTCCCCCTTACTCACAAACTTGAGTAAAACCGACTTGAACAAATTCACTAGTTGCTATAATCACATTGCTAGATTTGTCACTGGTACAGTCCATACCTTTCAACCTGGAAACATCAAAAATTTGGACAAGGCCCATGAAAAATAGGTACAAATCTGTACGCTGATTAACATAAAATTTGCATACATAATTAAGTAACCCCACCCACTCCAATGGAATTGTGGGATAGCAACTTTCAAATGCAAACTGAACAGACAGCCAAAATATGGCACCAGAGTCCCCCTGCAGCCATTCCAATGTCCCATTAACTGGCTATTTCGCCCCATTTACTATAAACAATAATGTGCATACTACTTAAATTACTTACAATGATTATTTGGATTTTACTTTTACATTTTATAGTACAATGCACAAACACCAATACATCTGCTAAACAAAACAATACAGTCTCACAATGAAAACAGACAGAGTAGAATCCACAGCCTTCTGCACCAAAAGCAAATATTTAACCTGTTATGCTATTAACAATGCAAGCAGCCTCCGCATAAGCAACACAAAACTTCTCTTCCCCTGAAGCTCTCAGCTCCTTGTAAAATCCACTTAACACTCAACTGTATCTCTCAACTTTGCAGCACAAGAAATATGGATATAGCCAAACTTTATTGGGAGGGGACAGAAGCCCAAAAACCAGGGACACATTTTAAACATTGCTTGTATAATTTTAGAAAGTTGCTAGAATAAAATGTTGTGTTACCACCATGTGTTTCACTGCCAAGTCTAGAACCCAGGAGGACCATGTGCACTAACATCAGAGCAACATACCACTATGCCAAATCAGCAGTTTCCTAAACAAGAGGAAGACTAAAACTTAAATGGCTATCATTTAGTGAATTCAGTTCTCACTTCTCACCATAGCTTTCAACTTCTTAGCACAAAAACATGGACAAAGCCAATAACAGGGGAATACATAATTCAGTTCTTACTTCTCTCACCATAGCTCTCAACCTCTTAGCACAAATAAACCTGGACAAAGCCAATAATGGAGGAATACAGCCCCCAAAATACTGATATTATAAACTTAGAAAATTGCTAGAATAAAAGATTTTGTGTTAGATGTATTTTCTGAAGAATATGAAGTCTGACACACACACACACACACACACACACACACACACACACACACACACACACACACACACACACACACACACACACACACACACGCTCTGCATTTGAATGAATGACGGTGCACACCTCACACAGAAAACAGCTCTGCATTTGAAAGAACAGCAGCTCTGTATTCAAAATAATGAATGATTGATGGCGCACACCTCTGCAGGCAGCTCCGGTCATAGGCACACACCCTTCCTTGTCATAAGGGTACTTTTCCGTTAATGGGGCAACAGTCAGAATGCGCGGTTGAAGGACCGTTGATTTTTTGGTACAGTTCAGCTGTGTTATTCTAAATGATGCAGCAAACATATACAGATGCAACTCTGTAAACATTTCAACAGGTTAAGTACATTTGTACAAGGAAAACCTTCTATGGAGGATTTGTAAAGCATTTACTGAAGCTGACTGCTGAACTATGAAAAGCCCGAGTTCTTTCTCCTCAGAAACACCAGAGCATACAGCATGTCCCCACCCCCTCCAATTTACTGCTGCAGTATGTATCTTATTCAAATCATCAGATTCCACCTGTGCATATATGAGGGGAAAAGGGATCTAAGTAAAAGAAAAAAAAAAAAAATCAGAGACAATGTTAATGTTGCCGCGAAATGTGAACACAGTCAGCCTTCCAAATCAGCACATGTTCGCAAACAGGAGCACTTCACTATTTTCTTTTTGTACGATATAAAGTGCTTGATGTACACCTTATTTATGCAATAACAGGCAATCTTTCTAAAGGCATGTGTATGATTGGCACTGACTTGTGATGAAATGAGGAACAAACCCACAACAAAGCCAACATTAAGCACAAAACAACCAAATATGCAGCACTGACTTTGGAGGAGAAATCGGTAATAATGTGAGAAGAACATAGGCAAAATGAAAACCAGAACACACCACCAACGCAATAAGCAGTACTGAGTCTGACATCTGACAAAATCAGTGGCAGTGAGACAATGAAGGCAAAACTGATAAACCATGCATAAATGAGCAGCACTCAACATCAACCAGGCATTTCCCACTGATGCCCTCTTAACGTTTTGTTACCATTTTCATTTCTCATTCTCAGCACCTATCCATATGTTGAGAAAATCAGTAGTAATCTGTGTACTAAGACTGACTTAAAAGCAGAAAAACCAAAGTGGCACTGGGTTGACATCAACTACACATTCTGACTGTTACTGCCCCGTTAACGGAAAAGTACCGTCATAAGTTACGGGTCGGCAGCTGAGAGCTCACACACACACACACACACACACACACACACACACACACACACACACACACACACACAGAATGAAAACAGCTGTGCATTTTTTGTGCTCTTCCTACCTCTGCATGCAGCTTCATCCATTCCTCCCATCCGGTAGGCACAGGCACAAACCCTTCCTTGTCGTAGCAGCCGCAACTCTCTTATGCACGTTGAACTTGCATCCTCCTGTTTCCCGCTAAGGATTTGAAGAGTTGAGCACGTTGAACTCTTTAAGCTCAATTCCGACAGGCTGTTTCTCTGTTTCACGGAGCTGACGTCATCGCACACATGATGACGTTAGCTCTAAAGCCGGGAAATAAAATAAAATTTAAAATAAAGTGCAGGGAAATCGGAAACTAAGGGGTGCCACTCGGGAATCGTGGCACCCCATTGTTTAGACCCCAAAACTCGGTAAAAACTGAGTAATTTGGGACGGTTGGGAGGTATGGTACAGCCTATAGAACCCACCACTGACTAAACCTTAATATTCTAGGGTGGCTTGAACTACCTAATCTGCCAAATGTCAACTAACTAGTAATTGCTCATAAAAGTCTCTACCAGTCCGAAAACATGCCTGTTCTTAAAAGCCTTATCTCCCCCTACCAGAACCTCAAGATGCTCTGATCCTCTAACAAAATTTTAGTTTACATGCTCAAAACTAACAACTCAGCTGGAGATGCTCTGTTTGCCAACTTGGTAGGCAAAACATGAAACTCTTTCCCTGATGACTTAACCTCAGAACCCTCTTTATCCCATTTCAAGAAAAATCTTATACTATACTTTAAAACATGGTTGATATGTCCTTGCTTTACCCCCAATTAACTTTTACACCCTCAACTGTGGGCCTAATGAGGACTTCCTGCCTCTAATTGTCTCTAAGTGACTATATCCTAGTTTATTTGGACAATAACCTAATAACGAGTTATGTTTTGATCCTTGTAATGAATGTAATTCTGTTTGGAAATTGTAAAACCTGATTTATATGTATATATGAAATAGTATTTTGTAGTATGTATGTAGTATGTAGTTTGGAGCTTTTCTCCCTGGGCCTATGCTGAAAATGGATATGTATCCAGTCGGACTATCCCGGTCAACAAATGTAAAATAATAATAATAACAAATAAAAAGCAAACTAATCTTTCCCTTACAGCAAACTGTAGCAGAGTCTGGGCTCCTCTTCCCTATGTCTTCCCGCCATCCAGTAACTCATCTACCTCCATCCAAACCACCCATCCTTTGCCAACATCCACCCATTTTTTGTCTTTCCTTGCCTGCTAAACAAACTGTTCTTATCCACTCACTGGATTCTGTCCTGTACAACCTCAGTGCTTCTGGCGTCTTCCAAACTTTTTCTTTTATCTACATCTTAGTCATTACGACCCTAAACCGTACATCTTCTGTAATATTAATTCCATCCTTCTTGACTCCAAACTACCACACCAACCAATCACTCACCATATTCTTCCCATAATCTTGTTTCTAATAAAGCTGCACATCCTTCCGTAACTTCAAAACCACTTTGAAGGTCCACCTTCTATATGTAACATTGATTTCAGTCCTCTATATCTTCACTTACTATCCCTTCCCATCTTTCTTCATAGACAGTTAGGGCTCTGTAGCATCTATTTAACACATTTTTACACAGCCTACCCTGTTTGTCATGCTTATTAATACTTATGACCTATCCCAAACCATGCAAACTTGATCATTTTCCCTTATCCACCCTTCTCTCAATCCAGCAATTTTTTATTTGTAGCCTTTTCTTCCAAATCTCTGAATATTCTACGCACCCATCCCTTTTCATTCTCTACTGTTTCATAAATCTCTCATTGCTGCCTCTTCCCCATACCTCCTTAAATGTTCCCATCCTATCTTCTATCATCTTTCATCCATGCCTGTTTACACTATAGAGTATGTGCTCATCTCCCTTTAATTTTTATCTACTTGACTCTTTTTCAAAATCTGACTACTTTTCATTCAATAATTTTGAAACAAAATCATTCAAGTGCACCAGATCATTTTCTTCCCAAGTTCTAAGCTTGTCATTAACATTCTTGTTAGTCCCATTACTGTTTCTTTTAATTACCTACACCTTTATTCCTAATAAGCATTTCATATCCTTATCCATATCTCTACACATTTTCTCTACCATTTGAGAGTTGCCTGTCTTTTTATTTGCCTCCCCATTACCCACCTTATCTTCTCATTTAAAATACCCCATATTCCTCATAGCCAAACTCACCACTATTGCATATCTTTTGGAATCTAACATCCATGCCACCCTTTCCATCCAGTGCTCTAAATCTTCACTTCCCTGTAATACTTCTCTTCCATACAAACCTATCACAGATACTTTGTGCCTCTTCTGACCTTCTTCTCTCTAGATACATCATCAAATATTGTAACAAATACAATAACAAAGGCAAGACCATCATTGCAATTACTCCAACCTTAATAGGGACTTAACCCTACTACACTACCTGTCTAACAGACTATTCATTTATGCTTTCATGTGTAACCAGCTAATAGTGCAGATCACTACCACAGTAAAAAAAAAACCTCAAATCCCCATGTATTTCTCACCCTCTCCCCAGTAGGCTCCTTCATATAGGTCCATAATAGATTACTAGGCTGACAACTTAAAAGCTCTTACAACCTTACCCAATATAACTGATTTTACCCAATATATGGCCCCCTAGGAGCAAGAGTATGGTATACCTATGCAGTGAGCTTCTTACAAATTGCCCCTGTCAATAATGGACACTGGCACTAACTCAGATGTGAATTTGTCATTTCCCATCCATTGATCCAAACTGCATTTGAAGGGCCAGGGAAAGGCTCTGGTTAATGTGAACAGGAAGCCTGTTCCAAAGAAGGGAAATCTCTGAGACACATATCTGTCTCTCCAGCATGTTTTGTTTGAGTCACTGACTAAGTTCAGATCCCTAAACTCAGGTCAGTTGACCCTCATGCGATTTGACTTGTGGATGTCTTGCTGCTCTTTCAGGGCTGGATTTGGGAGTGCCTTGTAGGTCAGGCATAGGTCACCCCTTAATAGTCACTAGGAGACAAAGTGAAGTGATAGGGCTTTTAGTACATCTGCATAGGACAAGTTGTCTATACCCTGTAGTTTCTTTGTGAGGAATCCCTGAGGTCACTCCAGCTGCTGTAAGTGCCTAATCAAGTACATGCCAAATGGTGCACTGTACTCAATTATTGGTCTAGTAAGGGCTGAATGCAGCAGGAATATAATTTTATTGGATCTAGATGCCATACTTTTACTTATAAGTTGTGCCACATAGAAGGACTTCCTCACCACTGTGGACACATGGTGGTTAAAGTTCAGGCTATTATCTATCTGTGTACCTAGATCTCTCACCTCTGAATCTACTCTTAGGGGTATGCTATTGATACTGTAATTTGCACAGGTATTTGACTTCCCAGAATGTATGATAATGCATTTTTCACATTTAGTTTTAGGCCATGGTTCTGGCGCCAGTCATTTGTCTGATCTAGATCCTCCTGAAGGATATCTACTTCACTGGGGGATTCAGCGATTGCCCCCACTTGCAGTCATTGGCAAACTTTGCCATCCAGATGCCTTCCACATTAGCCTTGACTTCAGAGAAGTATATTCCAATCAGGAGAGGTCTCAACACTAAGCCCCGTGGTGCACCACTAGTAACTGGCCTCTTGCTGGATATGGATTACTCCACTTTAACCACGTGTCCTGTCCATGAGCCAATTGGTTGTCCATCTTATAACATAGGGATTAATGCCCAGTTTTGTGGGTTTATTTATAATGCCTGAGTAGGGGAATTGTGTCAAATGCCTTGGCCAGGTTGAGGTAGGTGGTATGTACTGTTTTACTCTCAACCATGGTCTTAGTGACTTTCTTAAAGAAATCCACCAGATTCAGTAGGCATGACCTGCCCTTGACAAGCTGAACTGGGTCGGGTACAGTGTTTGGCGGTTTCCTATGTCATTATTTATCAGGTCCATGATTATTCTTTCCATGGCCTTACATATAAGACTAGTCAAACTTATGGGTCTGTAATTTCCCAGGTCAGTAGATGGTCCTCCTTTATGCAGAGGGATAACTGCTGCTGTCCTTCACTCTATTGGAACAAAGCCAGTCTGGAGACTGTGGTTAAATAAAGATCCTAATGGTCCCAATAAGTCCTGATTTAAGCTGTTTAAGAGGCAGCCTGGTATATTGTCAGGCCCTACTGAAGCCATGTTTTTAGCTTTAGAGAGTGCTGTGGCAACCTGTTTTTTGTGATAATTGGTAGGGGATGTTATTTCTTGGGGAGAAATGGGGGTGATGGGGAGGTGAAATTTGAGCTGAATTTGTTGGCCAGCAAATTTGATATATCTTCTGGCTGAGTATAGCTGATGCCATCTACAACTAATTCCACACATTGTTGGCTGTTGCCCTTAAGACTGCAGACATAACTGAAAAATGCCTTATGGTTATCCTTAGCTTTGGAGGCTATTTTTACCTCAAAGTCTATTTTCAGAGTCTTGACTATTTCCCAGATTTGCTTGTTTGGACTAATGAGAGACTTTTTGTTGTGTTATGAACATTCTCTCTTACATCTAAACTGGATTTTCTATCTTCTGTTATACAAGCTATTTCAATTAAATTTCCACACTTTTCCACAATTTTCTAAATACAATTTCCAAAGATTTTTATTAGGTGGTATCTAAACCTCTTCCCAAATATTTTTGAAATTTCTATAGCATTTGGCAATAAAGTTTTCATATCCTCTAAAAGCAAAATTGAGTTATTTCCAAATAAAGTAATAGTGCTACTTTCCCCAATTCACCCTAAGGACTTCAAATAATTCCTAACCCTTTATGTTAGTTTTATTGCAGCCAAGTTTCATGTGTTTAAAGAAGAAGGTCAGCCCTGCAATGAACCTCTTTTCAGCCACACTTTCTGTGATATACCCCATTAATTGTAATTGATAGTAGCTGCGGTGGTGTAGCTGTTAGCATTGTCACCTCCCGGCAAGAGGTTCTCCCGTTCGATTCTCGGCTGGAGCACCTTCTGTGTGGAGACTGCATGTCCTCCCCGCAGTCGTATGATGTTTAAAGACATGCAGGTAGATGCGTGCATGAATGGGTGTGCCTTCTTTGAAGGTTGGGCGTCGGGCTGGCAACTTGGCACCGTAAAAATCCACTGCCAATAATTAGCAGACTGGAGTTCCACTGTGGCGACCCCTAACCAGGAAATGCCGAAAGACATCCATAGTTGGCTCCCTATATAATGCCTTAACTTCTCGCACAAATCTCCCATTACCTACTAACTGCCTGACTGTTTCTTCCAGGAACTCCCAGCTTTTTGTCTGAATAGCAAGTAGAACTAACCTGATTTCCTTTTTCTTTCTCTTTTTGTCCATGTAACAAGACTCTTTAATACCTTCTAGTGACACCAGGATACAGAACCCGTGACAAAATCTACTGGATCCTTATGCACAATCCTAGGTAGCATTTTCTCTAATCTAGCAACTAAGACCCCTGCAATAATTTGTGTATTGTTGTTATATGATGAGAATGGGTGAAAATATGCTGGATTCTCTGGATCTCCCCTCTCTTAAGGCAGCACTACTGTTAAGACCTTCAACATAGACTTTGGCATAATACCATACCTCTCAACCTCTTAATGCAATAAATCTGGACAAAGCCAAACATAATTGGGGGACGAAGGCATAAAAATTTGGGACAGATTTTAAATATTACTGTTATGAACTTTGAAAGTTGCTAGAATAACAAGTTTTGTCTTACCATGCATTTTTTCTGAAGGATATGAAGTCTGAAACTCAAATGTCTGTCTTTATTTAGTGACTTCAATTCCTAGCGATTTGCCAGAAAACTACAACTTTTATGAGGAAAAGATCACAAATAAAAGACCAAAATCTGGGCATTCTATGAAGATCTGTACAGTTAAGAGGTATGCATAATACCAATCTCCAAAATGTTATTTGCTAAATTCATCATATGTTTAGCCAGTACAACGTCTATCATCTTACAATAATCAGTGGAAAAGCTATAAGGACTGCCAGCTTTCCCCCTTTCATATGTCTTATTGTGGATTCCTCCAGTGCCCACCACACCACACACCACACATAGTCCACACACCTGTGTCTCACAACCACTAAGGTCTAAACATAAACCCAGCATATTAGTCATAGCAGACTCCATTGTGACACACACAAATGTGCCCCTCACAAGGCTGGATAAGGAGAAAGTCACAGTTAGTTGTTTGTCAGGTGCCATAATTCGCCATAACACCCATGCATTCAAATCTCTCAACAGGCACTGTTATGACTGTCATAGTTCATGCTGGTGTGAATGACTTGAGACATACCTCTCTAGACTATATGAAGAGAGACATGATTGAGTTAGCTGAATATGTGTCTCAGGCAGTTATGTTCCTAGCCTTAAGCAGTTTTCTACTGTCACCCAGAATGATGTCTCAATACAAACAAAAAATGATTGATTTTAACAATTGGCTTAGTTTCTGGTATCATTCTAAGGGGAACCAGTACCTGACATCCTGGGATGACATGATTGAGAAAACATGATGCTTTGCCAGAGATGGCCTGCATCTGTCTCCCTTGGGCCTCAGGCTCCTGGCAAAGGCTCTTGTCTCCCCCATAGTGCCTTTTTTATGCAATGCCATGAGGCCAAAAGTACCAACATGAACTTTTCATCAAAACATAAATTAAAGGTCATGTTGCTAAACTGGGAGTCTAAACATGAAACTGCACTCATTGCAAGCATTCTTAACCCTGGAAGATGTTGACATTTGTGCAGTCACAGAAACCTGGTTCAACGCTGCGGACAGCACCCCGGCCATACCAGGTTACTCATCCTATCATACATTCAGACCCCAAACTGTAGGCAGCAAAGCAAAAGGAGGTGGAGTAACAATATATATAAAAGACATACACACCTCCAGGCTGGTCAAACAGTATGAAGCACAGGAAACACTCCAGGTGCAGTTAACATTTGACAAGACCCCTATTCAAATCATAGCTAGCTATAGGCCTCCAACTTTGACTCAAGAGGCCCACTCCACCTATCTGGACCTCCTCGAATCTATCAAGATTCAATCCTTTATCTTGATCCTGGTTGACTTTAACTATCCAACCATAGATTGGAAGAAATACTCATGCCAAAACACAAATACTCAGAGATTCCTTGAGTTCATCATTGCAAATGCCTTGGACCAGTTGGTCGACACCCACACAAGAGGTGAAAATATCTTGAATTTGGTATTAACCAACATGAGTAACCACTGCAGCATCCCTACAGTGTCATCATCCCTGGTAAGATCCAACCACAAAGCGGTCACGTTTGAAGTCACCATCTCCCCTGACCACCCTCAGCTAGGGTTAAACGAAAAAACTTCTCCAAAGCTGATTACAACCTCCTGAGTGAAGTTATATACAGCATCACAGCCCCTTCTCCCTCCATAGGAACTGACACATATGCCCAAACCTACACCAAAGTACTATATGAGCATTTATATAGGTATATGGAATCAGGAATACCCAACAGGATGAAATCATCCTCCTCAAGGAAGAGTAAACCTGTCTGGTTGACATCTGCAATAAATAAACTCTATAATAAAAGGAAAACATTTCTGTCCAAGACCAAGAAGGAGCAGGTGCCTAATAGGAAGCAATCTCTCCTTAGCCTGAACAAGCAAATAAGAGCACTAGTGAAATTATCCAAAGCAAACTTCGGGCCCAAACTGGCCACATCTACTAAAGACAGTCATAAGGTTTTCTTCACATATGTCTGCAATATCAAGGGAAGCATCCAGATTTGCACAAAGGTGGAGCATCCATGAATCCAGGAAATTATAGATCCATCAACCTAACTAGCCTGATCTGCAAGGCCATAGAGTGGATTATCATGGGCCTCATTAACAATGACATTGGCAACCTCCAGCCACTGAATCACACACAGTTTGGTTTGGTCAAGGGGAGGTCATACCTGTTAAATCTGGTTGACTTCTTTGAGACATTCACCAAGGCCATGACCGAGGGGAAGATGGTGCACACCGCCTACCTTGACCTGGCCAAAGCGTTTGATATTATTCCCCACTCAGGTATAATAGATAAAATCTCTCAACTAGGCATCAATCCATATGTTACCAGAAGGGTAGCAAACTGGCTCACTGACAGTACCCACCTAGTCAAAATAGGGGAAGCCACCTCAAGCAGTAGACCTGTAATGAGCGGTGTACCCCAGGGATCAGTCCTGGGGCCTCTGCTGTTTGGGATATACTTTTCTGGGGTGCAGGCCAAAACCAGTGGTCTATGGCTGACCAAGTTTGAGGATGACTGCAAGCTGGGTGCTGTCATCAATTCCCCTAGTGATGTGGACATCCTCCAAGTGGGTCTCATCCAAACAAATGACTGGTGCCAGAAACATGGCCTCAAACTGTATGCCAAAAAATGCATCATCATCCCTTTTAGGGAGAGTGACATTCCCCACAAATTATCACTTTTATAATAAGGTCCTAAGCACGCAATCAGTCGTGAGGGACTTGGGCACCCAGGTTGATAGCAAACTGACTTTTGACCACCATATTGCCTCCATTGTAAGGAAAGCTTTCTACATGGCCCACCTTATTAGTATGAGTATCTCATCCAGGGACAAGGTGGTCATAACATCCCTGTATTCCTCCCTTATAAGACCCATTATTGAGTACAATGCCCCACCTCACAAAGCACATGCAGCAGCTGGAGAGACAACAGATGTTCCTCACCAGGAGAATCCAGGGCCTCAAACATCTACCCTACACAGATAGACTAAACACTTGTTTCTCTACCCAGTCTCCTACGGACTCCACAGAGGTGACCTCTGTCTGATATACAAAGCTATCTCAGACCCCACCTTGATGGGACTCCTGCAAATCCACAAGTCAAGCACCACTCGAGTAACCCACACATGCAACCTCAACCTGGTCTGTGACATCAATAGGACTTGTTGGCGGGACAGATTTGTGTCCCAGAGACTCCCCCTTTTGTAGAATAGACTCCCTCTCTATGTAAAGAAGAGTATCCCTTTAACCCTTTTTAAGCCCAACCTGAATAACTGGATGGGGAACAGAAAATACACCCCTGGGATTCCACCTGTGTCCTTGCTGGACAGTGGCATAGGGTGCTGACTTATTGGAACATGGGCTAAATTCTTGGCTAGGCTTGTAAGGGCCTCAGGGGCAATAGCCTGGTAATTTCCTATGATCCTATGATCCTATGATTCATTTATTCCTGTTCCTTCCTCTCCAGTACAGGTCTCCACCAATCACTCAACCAGGTGTCCCTCTCCACTAGACAACTAACTCATAATATATATATAACTAACTCGTAATATTTCCTGTATCACTTTGCTGTCACATTTTCTAACATCCTGTTTGTCTTTTTTCCACTTATCTAAGCTTTTATCATTTATTTATTAATGTCAATGATAGCAATTCTAGATCAGCATTAGGCATCCATCACCTCTTAGTGCTTTATATTATACAACTCTGTTTCTACTTCAGTCTCCTCCACTCTTTTCAGATATGCCTTCCTATTTTTAATTGTCTCTAACCTTTCTACAAACACCTCTTCCCATTACTTTAGCAGCTACTATAGTAACCTTTATTCTTATTTTACCTTGACCTTTCTCTCTGTCTCTCTTTCTCTCTCTCTGCCTCTGTTAATTGTGCCTGCCTCTTCAAAAATCTATCCCTACATGCAGCTTTAATCCCATGCCATTCCTTTATCTACACTTCCTTCTTCACCTCTCTTTTCTGTAACTACCTGAATTGCCATACTCTGCACCCACTTAATTTGTTCTGATCATCTTTACTTTCCTAGATTCCATTTCCGTTCTTTCTCGGGTACTATTTTCCTGCTACATATGGTCTGAAATAGCTCTCTCTGATATGTTTACTTTTCTCATCTCATACACAGAAGCTAAATTCATCAAAATTCCATCCAATCTATTAACCTGCTTTTATTCATCTCTTGAGAAAGCTAATCCATGTTTGTCACCACATATCTACAAGACCCAGCTCCTTTATCCCTTTCAGTCTAACTCATTCTCCTCTAACATGCCTAGCATGCTGAGATTACTTAGCCCATGGATACTGTCTGCTGACAACTATATTAATTTCCTCAGTAGCACAGACCAGCTGTCTCCATGAGCCATGACTGTACAAAGGGCTTTTCTGTTCCTTCCCCAAAAGTCCATCCCAGTCACCTCATCAGCCTACAGCTACACCCCTGAAATAGTTTACAAAACTCTATCAGTGTCTTTTATACTGATCCCACTTCCACTTACTTATCCTATATCCTTATCCTACCATAATCCTTTGTAATCATATTAACACTATACACTGAACGTATCCTTCTTTGGCCTGCCAGTACTAGTATAGTCCCAGATACCTCAGGCTATCAATATTCAGTACTGTTCATACTCCTAAATATCCCACATCCTCAGTGTTATTACTGAAACATAGATAGCTACCTACAATAAAACCAATGTCCCTCAAATACATTTTTTTCTCTCTCTAATGTCCCCCATTCTCCATAATGCAGTTCTAAGTACTTTGGTCATTTTCCTCTTCTGTAAGCAACTGAGTTTGATCTTTAGTACATTCTGTAATCCATCCTGGTGCAAAGCACTCCTTTCCCTCCTCTATCCCTCTAAAATTTCCCCTCTCTAGAATCAGTTCCACATCTTCCACCTTTACTTGCAAAGATTGACATGTTCCTTTAAACTGCCTGATTCCTTTTCTATCATCATTTGCTTCCATCTCTTTCATTTTATTTTCCACAGTTATACTCACACCCTGCAGGTTCTTATTATCTGCAGGTTGGCATACACTTCCTCCCAGACTGCAGTTTCTTCAGGTAACAGAACTTCCAACTTCTGCTGAATGTGATTGAGTCTGACATCCATTTTAAACCGAAATGATTGAAAAGCACCAGTATTGTGGTCATGGAACATGTACACATTTATTGTTTTTTAAACCAGTTTTGTTAACAACATTAAAGTATTGGTAAAATTTGCTTTTGCAGGGTGAAGCTAAGCTTTCTATGCTGTTAAGCTTTCAGCATTGTTCCCTCTAGTGGTCAATAGAAACAAAAGAGATACTTGAAGAAAAAGCTTTTGAAACAACAACGTATATATATATATATATATATATATATATATATATATATATATATATATATATATATGTGTGTGTGTGTATACATATATATATATATATATATATATATATATATATATATATATACACACACACACACACACACACACACACACACACACACACACACACACTCACACACACACACACACACACACACACAAACACACACACACACGCACACACACACACACACACACAATCTACATACAAATTTCAGCTCTCTCACAGCTGACCTTTAGCTGCTCCCAATGCCTCTCCTCGATCGTATGGTCTACCATCACTCCTCAGTGGAATTATTATGGTTTACACTCAGGACCAGCAAGGAGATTGAGTTACCTTGAAAACTTGCTAAATAAAAGTCTTTTGGCTTTTCCCAGTTAGGGGTTGCCACAGCGGAACTCAGGTCTGCTAATGATTGGCAGAGGATTTTATGTTGCTGAGTTGCCAGCCCAACGCCCAACCTTCAAAGAAGCCACACCCATTCATGCACCTACCTGCATGTCTTTAAACATCACTTGACCGCGGGGAGTACATGCAGACTCTACAGAGAAGGTGCTCCAGCTGAGAATCAAACGGGATAACCTCTTGCTGTGAGGTGACAATGCTAACCACTGCACTACCGTGGCAATTTTTTAACATTTGACAAAGTCATTTACCATCAATATACAGGGGTTGCCATGGGGTCTCCTTGCGGTGATCTATTTGCGAACATTGTGACGTTACAGTGGGAGAACTATTTATTTACATCACAGTTCTATACCCACTGTAAGTTTTATACAAGATTCCTGGAGGTATCTTTATTTTATGGGACAGAAATGAAGATTTAATCCTACCATTCATCCAGTTCATCAATGATTTAACCCCGTTTTTTAAGCTTGCCTCCAATTATAGCACTGGACACATCACATATCTTGATGTATGGCTTATAAAGGACAATTTAAAAGCTATGTTTCTTTCCAAAATATATTGTAAGAAAACATATTACAACAGTTTTCTTCACTTTGATAGCTCCCACTCCATTATTCAGAAAAAAGCTCTCACAAAGGGCAAATTTGTCTATGTAGCCAGGATAATTTCAAGGGAAGATGATTTTTGGGATGAATGACACATTTTGAAATCTATGTTTTCCAAAAGTGGTTATTCCACTGCCTTTATAGACAATACATTATATGAATTGAAGAATAAAAGGCAGACTAACTATTTTGCTCCCATTCTATTTCAAAAAATGTCTCTCATCACACATTGGAAGTTAGCTCTGCAAGCTTGAGGGAAGCCAATGGGGTATCTAATGCTGACAACAACTTATATTGTTCTTTTATTACTGTGTTCACAAAAGATAGTCTGTTAATAAAAACATACTTGAGAATAACTGGATTATTCTACCTGATGAATATCCCCTAAGGGACAATATTGGCAAAAAATCGAGAATTATATATCGCAGGGGAACTAATCTCAGGACTTTGAAAAAGCATCGAAAGGTTGCAATAATTGTATGTTTATCACCACTACACAACAGCTACAGGTCAACCAACATGTAATTAACATTAATCACTTGTATACTCGCATCTCCACCAGGGTGGTATATTGTGCTACCTGTAATTCATGCCCCTGCTTTTATATCAGGAAAACCAAGAGAAAACATTGTGGGAGAATTTATAAACACAGTTATTATTTCAAGAAAAAGAAACTGCCAAATACATTAGCTAATCACATTAATGAAAATCCTACATTTTGTATTGTTGAGCAAATACAGGTATATGATGATCCATGGTCCATGACAACTACGTCTTGAATAACGTGAGTTGTACTGGGAACTCAAGTTAAATTCTAGCAACTGGTCTGGTTTAAATAGTCAACTCTCTGTTAACTGCCTGTTGAGGATAAAAGCATTAGAAAGATAACTATCATTTTTAAAATTAACAGGGTGGAGAGTTTGATCAGTTTTATTTTCTGGTTTTGAATGCTGCTATGGTATTAAATACATGGTTATAAAACATTTTTTAAAACAATAATTTCATGACACATAGGTATTTTATATATTTTTTATATATTTTATATTGTTTATTTTCATATTCATATTCATACATATTTTTATGCACTTTTAAATATTGGTTCATACTATTTATTCAAGTCATAGATTGCATACATTTTGTTTAATTTTAGACAATTGTTTTGCACTTTAAAATTGAAGAGTTGCTATATTTGGTTTGATTTATTAGTATGTGTGCCATATTTATTAAGACTTGTCACTGTGTATTTTTTAACTTGTAAGTCTTTTAACTTGTAGGTTTCTTTTTTGAAGAATTACTCGTTTTTGTAAACTATGCTGGGGGCTTGGCTAACACATGACTGTGTTTAGCAATTCTGATTGGTTTAGGATAGTATAAAGGGATGTGGAATTACTTTCATGATTATCTGATGAAGTTTCCAACACTGAGATGAAAGCACATATGTTTTTTGTTTCTCCTCATTTGGTTTATATTAGTTTACTTAATAAATTAAACCTTGTCTGGAGGAGTTTGCTGTGTGGTCAAGTCCACTATGTTTTTACACTAGTTTGTGCCTTCTTTTCATTTGTTTGGAAATTATCACATAAGACATAGGCAATCTTACATTTATATAAATGAAAAACAAACATTGACACCTCTTTAGTTGCAAACATTATGCATCACAGACACCACTGAAATGACTGTAGTAGATTTATAATCTAACCAGTTGTTGTCAGTTAAGCATTATACAGTTCATTCAGATCTTGACTTCTTTTAAACTCCGTTCCTTTTCTGCATATAATTCCTATTTTTTCCTATGTAGTTTGCTCCTTCCCTTTTCTAAAGATCTGAATTCCAGTTGTTTCATCTCTGTTACTATAATCACTGCTTCTAGTAAAGTTGGTTTAGACTTTGATTTCCATTTTCTAGTAATTGCTTTTTTGGCAGCCACTGTAATTAGATTCAGCAAGACTTTACTATGTCCAGGAAATTCTGAGTCTGTATCATAGCTCAAAAAAATCATCTCCCTAGTCAATCCAATATGCTCACAAACCATCCCTGACATCCTTGACAGGGAAGGCAATCCCTAACCTGCAGTCCAAATAAATTCTTAGCATTTTCCCATTCTATTACCTTACCCTTTCTAGTTATTTGCTCCCAGTACCTCGGTTCCTTTGCCAGTTTTCTCCAATAAATTCCAAGCTCCTCTTGTGTTGTTAATGAGGCATGCATCTAAATAAATACAATCTATGTGGTGTTAGTGGCACACACACCTAAGTAAATGTCATCTATGCATTATCAGTGGAACATGCACCTATGTAAATATAATCTATGTGGTGTTAGTGGCTCATGCACTTTAGTAAATATCATCTATGTGCTGTTAATTTGATATGCAACTAAGTAAATATATTGTATGTGTTGTTAGTAGGACGTGAAGCCAAGTAAATACCATTTGTGTGCTGTTTGTGTGGCATGCATACAAGTAAATATCATCTGTGTGCTGCTGGTGGGGAATGCAACTAAGTAAATATCTTTTTTGTGTTGTTAGTGAGGCATGCATCCAAGTAAATATCATTTATGTACTGTAAGTGAAGCATGCACCTAAGTAAATATCATTTATGTGTTGCTAGTGAAGCATGTACCTAAGTAAATATCATTTATGTGTTGTTAGTGAAGCATGCACCTAAGTAAATATCATTTATGTGTTGTTAGTGAAGCATGCACCTAAGTAAATATCATTTATGTGTTGTTAGTGAAGCATGCACCTAAGTAAATATAATTTATGTGTTGTTAGTGAAGCATGCACCTAAGTAAATATCATTTATGTGTTGCTAGTGGGACATGTACCTAAGTAAGTATCATTTATGTGTTGCTAGTGGGACACGCACCTAAGTAAGTATCATCTATGCATTGCTTGGGGGGGGAGCATGCAACTAATTTTATTCAGTAGGACTGTATTATCAAGCCAAGAAGTTTTGTTGCCATTATATAAATCAGTGGCAAGGCATCTATTGAAGTATGGTTCTGAGTTCTCTGTTAATTTCTGTAAATAAACAAAGGTATAACATTGAATACAAAGCTAATTATAAAAGTTAAGAATATATCATATGAAGATGGATTTATATAACTGAACTTTCACTCAGTGCATTATATAGTGCATAAAAGTGATTTAATATGGGTATATAAAGTATCTAGAGATGAGGTTCTTAGAATAATGTTCGGTATGGAGTTGGTAAGAGTATCACTTTGGAACCAGAAATAACAATTGTATATTGAGAATAGATGAATGTAATAAAAATATGAAAAGGAATTATTCTTAGGTGAGAGTGTCAAGTGTATGATTTATAGACTCATACATATGCCAAGACTACTTGTTCTAATGATGATTCATGCCTTCCAGTTCCTCCTTCCCACCAAACCTGTTTTCTATAGGAGTGCCATACTAGTCAATCCTGGAGCAGATTTGTGTATAACCAGCCAGTTATTTAAATTTTGCTTAAAGGAAGATAGTGAGATGCACTTCCGAGATACAGGAGAAGTTTATTCAAATGGTTTGGGAGCTGCTGCATTATAAATTGCCCCTTCACCATGTTTTATTTATCTGTTGCTAATGATTTACTTCCCTGTTTCTATTATTGTTGAGAATATTGGACTTACAGAGATACAGGAGGACCAGGAAAATTGGGTTTCTAATGGCACACTAAGTGAGACCAAGGTCTCCTCTCAAATGTCTATTAGACACTGAAAAAAGGGATACTGCTTCCAGCTTCTCTTGCTAACTTGGGGACTTTAGGTCTGTGATCTTTTTTGTTAGGACCCATTGGGATCTTTCCAATTGTTTGACATGTTTAGCAAGCTACATCCCAAAATGTGGCACTGCTCTAGATTATTGCCCTGATCAATGCTGAATATAAGGTTTACCTTTATTTTGTTGAAAGCCATATGTGCGACGTACAAAACTCCAAAAGTACGGCTGCAAAGAACCACAATGCCGATACACCATGTGTTTGAATGGCAAATAAGCAAATGCTTTTTTCCCATTCAAACACATGGATCAAATGTCAGAAATGGTTTTCCAGCAAACCATTTTCGACATTTGATCCTTCGATGTTGCCCGTATTTCGGCATTATGGTTCGCCGAAACGACCATTCGCATACATGCAATTCAGTCATTCAAATGCAAACATTTCAAGCATGGGCAATAATGTCCTTCTAGCCTGCCAATATACCTTCTCATAATGTGTACTGGCTGTTCTTAAAAATATATAAACTAGTGCTTGCTTTAATTTAATTTGGTAGTCTATTACATGCATCAGCTGCTCTCTCAGAGAACCAATTAGTACATGTCTCATTCCTGTAGAATATACTACACAGATTGTCTAAGGATTTTCTACTACTTTTTGATAACCCCAAACATTCCCAGAGGTAGTTCTCTCTAAATACCTATATACCTGAATAAGGTCTTCTCTTAAGTATCTATGAGACACTGTACAAGTTTAGATATTTTGGTCTTCTGTAGTAACTTCAATTTTCACATGGCATATTTCTGCTGTACTCTTTCCAGTTTACTCATGCTTGTTTTCTTACAGGGTTTCCATATTGTTATTTCATACTCAAGTTTGGGTCTAATATAACTGGCAAGCAAGGACATCATCATTTCTGCTTTCTTAGACTTCATTAAGTTTTTTATTAAAATCACTGCTAGTGCTTGCGGAACCCATCTCCTGCGGGACTTTAAACTGTTCTTCCCGCCCTACCAAGCTTCCCCCCTATTGAAAGGCTCGCACTGCTAGGGGACTACTGGCTACATTTACAGGGACCACAGAAAGTCAAACAGTTTTTTTCTTGCAAAGAAACAAGGGACTTTAAACTCTTCTGCTTGCCCTACCTAGCCTGCCCCTCCCTATTAAAAGGCTCACACCGTTAGGGGACTACTGGCTACATTTATAGGGACCACAGAAAGTCAAACTTTTTTCTTGCAAAGAAACAAGGTTAATACATTTCCCAAACTTAATGATATTAAATGCTGAAGCTGCTATGTAATAAACCACTTGGAAGGTCCGTAGCCCTAACAGGAATTCATAAGATATTCCCAATTATAACTTTAACTAAGGCAAAGGGTACTGTCTGAAAATAAAGTAAGGTTTAGGAATTCAGCTTAGTTTTTTTCTGTGCTAATTAACTTACCTTGGGAAATACCAAGGTAGTCTGCATTGGAAAGAACAAACAGATTGGCCCTGTAGCCTCAGAGTCAGCTTGGGGACTATGTCATTGTAATCTCTCCAATCAGACTCTCTAACAACCACACTAATGGAGCGAGGTATTTAATATACCCATGTCTGGCGCCATTTTTAAATCACTGCTAGTGCTCGCGGAACCCATCCCCTGCGGTAAGGTCATCCTGCCTAGAATTCTTTTCTAATGTTTTGCTTTGTACACTGTACTTCTAATATACAAAAACAAAAAGAAGACTTACAAATGAAAGGGATGTATTGTTAAGTGCTAAGGAACTGCTGACTATTTGATGCTGTTAAGTGAATGTGCTGTAAAGTGTAAAATGACTACATTGTTCCACTCATAGAATGCTTTAGCTGTTACAAGGTGCATTTTACTGTCTTAACGTGGCATAATTACTGTTTATAACTAAGGGATTGTTGCTTGAAAGTCTACCTACTATAATTAAGGCAACAGACTGCATTATATGCCTGATAACAAGTAATTGTAACTGTTAAATGTGATATTTGGGGTTTTAGAGGACATGTGTAGTTAAATGCTATGGGTTGTCGTTCCTAACGGAATTAAAGCCTACCTACTGTAGTACAACAATGGACAGCAGTTTATACCTGATATACAGTGCCTGTAGCTGGTATAAGTGCATTTTGGGGCTTAAAAGGACATGTGCTACTAAAACGCTAAGGGGTTCTCATACCTAACTGATTCAGAACCTATCTACTGTAAAACAGCAATGGACAGAGGTATCTTACTGATATCGAGTGCCAGTATCTGTTATAAGTGTATTTCAGGGGCTTAAATGGACATGCATTAATAAAATTCTAAGGGGTGGTTGGACCTAACTGATTTAGTATTTATCTACTGTAAAACGACAATGGACAGTGGTTTCTTACTGATATAAAGTGCCTGTGGCTGTTATAAATGTATTTTAGGGGCTTAAAAGGACACATGCTAATACAACACTAAGGGGTGGTTAGACCTAGCAGATTTAGAATTTATCTACTGTAAAGCCTGCACGAACTGTTCTATGTAGCCATTTTAAAGAGCTTTTTTCACTGTTAAAAAGAGTATCACAAATATAAATTGATCTTGAACTGTTTTTAAAGTGCATTATATGTTGGGGTTTTGTATGATAAAGTGCTTTTCTTTGCCTTAATCTCTCCCAAATCTCCTTCTTCATCCTAAGGACTTTAAACTCTTCTGCCTGCCCTACCTAGCCTGCCCCCCTATTGAAAGGCTTGGGGACTACTGACTACATTTACAGGGAAAACAGAAAGTCAGACTGTTTTGTCTTGAAAAGAAACAAGGTTAATACATTTCCCAAACTTAATGATATTACATACTGAAGCTGCTATGTAATAAACTGCTCGGGAGGTCTATAGCACTAGCAGGAATTCACAAGATATTCCCAATTACAACTGTAATTAAGGCAAAGGGTACTGTCTGAAAATAAAGTAAGGTTTAGGAATTCAGCTTAGTTTTTCCTTGCTAATGACCTTTCCTTGGGAAATATCTGTGCATAGCTAGTCTGCACTGAAAAGAACAAACAGATTGGCTCTACAGCTTCAGGGTCTGCTTGGGCCTCGCTCCGTTTGCCTCACTCCACTCGGCTCACTCTGGTCTTCTACCCTGCCCCCAATTTCCACCTGCCTCCACTACCTCTACTTTTATTCTAACCCCTAATCACCTGACCACTAGTCCAACCCTTAATTACCTAATCTGTAGCCCAACCCACTCTTCTCACCTCCCTCCCACCCTCCAATCCAGTTACTTCCTACACTGATCCCACTCCCAACAACACATTCCAAGCCAACTCACCTCCACCCTTACACACAACCAACCAAGAATACTAATTGTAGCATTCACTCTAAGGACTATCATGTTACCCACACTCACAACCCTATCACTAGCTCTACTATCACTAACCTTCCTCACTTCCTTACAGACAAACCAACCACTGCACAATTACTCTTATCATACTACCCACTCTAGCCCACCCTCTCAAACCCACACACACTTCTACATCTGCCCTACAATTATACATCTCACAACTACAACGTACTCACATACAATCATAACACCAACTCATTACACTAGGAAAAACACACATAGATCAAGCTCACAAACAATTAATATTATAAAGCACATACTGACACTCATACAAACTCTGCTAACCTCTGGTGACATTCACCCAAATCCAGGTCCTCTCACAGCCAAACAAGCATCTGACCTGCTGATCCTAAATCTCAACACAAGAAGCGTTACCAACAAGCTAACAGACCTACATGCATTCATAGCCCACTACAACCCTGATATACTCACCATTGAAGAGATCTGGCTTAAACCCAGTATCTAAGGTGAAGACTTTCTCCCCCCAGGGTATAATACACTTAGATCTGATAGAACAAACAGGAAAGGAGGAGAAGTAGTCATTCTCTTTAAAAACAGCCTTAACCTCCAGCTCCTGCACACCATACCACCCACATTTCAGAATGCTGAAGTCCTATTTTCTGTCCTCTCCTTAAGAAACACCAAGAAGATCAATATAATATGCTGCTACATACCTCCAGGCAATAACTCACTCATGATAGAAGACATCCTACATATAATATGCTGCTACATAACTCCAGGCAATAACTCACTCATAATAGAAGACATCCTACATATAATATGCTGCTACATACGTCCAGGCAATAACTCACTCATAATAGAAGACATCCTACACTGGACAAAGGACAACCTACCACAGGAAACAATCCTACTAGGTGACCTTAACATCGACTGGACAGCCTGTAACTCCAGCAGCCCCTCTACACATATCAACTTATGGGTTCTCTCAACTAATTGAAGAACCAACTAGAATAGACAAAATACAAGAAAAGAATCTACATTGGACTGGTCACTAACCAACTATCCCAAGTAAAACTATTCAGTAGGCTGTCTCCCAGATGATCTAAGTGATCATCTCCCCACCTTCCTACTCCACAAACACTCTAATCACCCCAAACCAGTTGTATACAAAACAGTACGAGATGACCGTAACCTTACGCCACAATACCTAAATACAGTACTAAGCCACTGCAACTGGGAACCACTACAAACACTAGGGTTAGACCATGCAGTAGAATACTTCAATACTACCTTCTCTAACATTTTTAACAGTCTTGCTCCCAGCAGAAAGATCAGAGTTAAGGCCAAAGTTAAGGCCAACTATGCACCCTGGCTAAGTAAAGACACTAGAGCCTTACTAAAAGCCAGAGATAAAGCCTGGAAAATCTGGAAAACTGACAATAGTCCTAGATCCAGGCAATACTATCAACAGCTTAGAAACAAGGCCAAGGCTAAATCCAAAATAAACAAACAAAATTATTTTCTTAGCACCCAAAGCAAATATTCAAAGAATCCACAAAAATTCTGGCATGCCATTAACACCCTACTAAAGCCAGGCAAAACCACTACTCCAGCACCCAACTTTACAGACAATACCCTAGACATAGCTTCTCAATTTAATAGCCATTTTACTAAGTCCATCTTAACCCTGTCCAGTCAAATAACCTAAAATAGCCTACCTCAATTGCAACCCAACCTATCCCACAGTACCCCGTCTTTCAGCCTATCACCTGTGCCCACTTCAACTATCAAAAAACTCCTAAAACTCAAAACAACCACATTAGCAGTTGATAACATACCTGCTGCATATCTAAAAATGGCTATTGACTCCCTATCATATCCTGTCTCCATCCTAATCAACCGCTCCATACAAGAATCCTACATACCCAAACTCTGCAATGTATCTCACATCATTCCTCTCCATAAAAGAGGTAACTCCTATGACTTCTCCAACTACCAACCTATTGCCATCATGTACCCCCTATCTAAAATTCTTGAGAAATGCATCCACTTGCAGGTGATGACATTTCTTAACACACACAATCTCCTATCTAACAGACAACACGGTTTCCGTCTGCATCACAGCACTACCACTGCCCTTCTGTCCTTCACTAATCCTATCAGCCTTCACAGGAATGATAACAAATATGTATCAGCCATTTTCCTAGACCTCTCAAAGGCATTTGACATGGTCTCTCACTCCATCTTACTAGACTCACTAACATCACTATCCTTCACCTCCTCTACTATAGCCTGGTTCAGAAGCTACCTATCTGACAAGCAACAATCAGTACAGTGGAAAGGAAATCTGTCTCCACAACTTTCAACCGCCATAAAAGTCCCACAGGGCTCTATACTGGGCCCACTACTATTTTCTATATTCACAAATAACCTCAACAACTCTACACAGCATGCCACACTCATTCAATATGCAGATGATTCAACCTTGATCTGCTCTGCCTCATCTCCCACCACCCTACAAACACTCACTGAGGATACCTTCAACTGTGTAGAAAAATGGATCTCAGGTATCCAACTAATTCTAAATCCCAAAAAGTCAAAATTGCTACTATTCTCCCCTAATAGATCAACCTCCCCCTCTCCTTTACCATAACATCTAAGGACAGCACCACCATCTCCTCCTCTAACCACACCAAATTTCTGAGCATTGAAATTGGCAATAATCTTCACTTTGATGTCCACATCTCACATACCATAAAACTAGTACACAAAAAATTAGGCTCCCTATACAGACATAAGTCCTTTCTCTCACAAAAAGCTAGAGTCACTCTTGCACAAATCCACCTCCTCTCAACTCTATTATATGCAGCTCCAATCTTCACCTAAATCAGAAAGTGTGACATAGGCAAACTTGAATCATGCTACAATAAAATATCCAAGTTTGCTACTAACTCTACCTATAGAACCCATCACTGTACTGCACTAAAAGAACTAAAATGGCTTGAGTTACCACAGCTACTTAACTATCACCAGCTGGGTACAGCCTACAATATTCTCAAATACTCAGAACCCCCACAATATCCAATCTACTTACTGTCTACACTACAAACCGGTACCTCAGATGTAGTGAAAAATCTCTCCTCTCCATCACCAAGGCCAATAATAACACAGGGAAAGTACTCTACTCCCACACTGTTGCCAGAAATTGGAACTCTCTACCCCATTCCATGTCCACTGCCCCCTCCATCAATAAATTCAAAAACTCCCTCAAATCACATCTCCTTAGTACCTGGTTATATCCTTGTATCATATACCCTTACCCATACTGCTATTAACTCCCCAGATTGCTCTCTGATCACCTGCTTGATCTCTCATCCCCCACGTGCTTGTTTCATTTAAAAGTTGAACTTTTAACTGTAGAATTTACTTATATTTTCTTCTCTTGCCAATGTATAACTGACATTGTCATTTCACTTATTTTCTGCATCACCATTTATTTGGAGTGTCTTTAGTTATTTCTTGTTATATTACTATGTTCACCATATATGTTGTAACCTGTTTACTACATCTTATTTGTGTATTATACCTGCTGTAATGTCTTTGTACAACTAGATGCCGGAGCTTTTCTCCCCAGGCCTCCGCTGAAAATGGACTTGGTCCAGTCGGAATTTCCTGGTTAAAAATGTAAAATAAATAAATAAATAAATAAAATCAAACTTATAGTTCAATAAATATCATTAACCAATTGGTTGATATACCCAGGTCCTTAAATTAATTTACAGTTTCAATCACTGTGTGCTGTATTAAGTACTTACCTTTCAATTTATGTCCCCCAAATATCATACACTTATTTTTTCATGTATTTTATCAGCATATCATTCTCCTGTGCCCAAGTGGTCAATTTAGTCAAGTTCTTTTGCAGACATCCCCTATCTGTAACAAGTGTAATCAGTCTACCCAATTTCAAGTCATCTGTATTCTTCTTCTTCTTTCGGCTTTTCCCGGTTAGGGGTCGCCATAGCAGATCAGCTGTCCGCTCATGACTGGCAGTGGAGTTTTACAGTGTTGAGTTGCCAGCCCAGCACCCAACCTTCCACAGAAGGCACACACATGCATGCACTCACACCTAGGGCCAGTTTTAGAGTGTCCAATCCACCTACAGCATGTCTTTGGGATGTGGGAGGAAACCGGAGCACCCGGAGGAAACCCACGCGACCACAGGGAGGACATGCAGACTCCACACAGAAGGCACCCCAGCCGAGAATCGAACTGGAGAACCTCTTGCTGTGAGGTGATAAGTCATCTGTATACAGATTGTAAATCACCTCAGATGAAAAAGATAGATCTGAAAGATACAACATAAATAAGTATAGACCTTGGATAGACACCTGTGGGACACCCTAACTGTAACCTTGAATTTCACCTGTCTAGTTTGATGCATGATACCTGCCATGTCCTATTTGTAAGCCATGCAGCTATCTTATCAAGAGTATATCAATACTCAGTTGTTCTAATTTATTGATCAGTGTTTTGTATATGACCTAATCAAATGCTGAAGTTGAATCTACATGAATTATATCACAACACAATTTTTCATTCATTGCTATTATTATATTGTTATAGAACACCACATTACCAGTGGCAATAGATCTACTTTCAACATATGAATGCTGATACATAGTTTCAAGTCCTAAACATCCAATTTTGCCAATAATTTATCCAATATAACCTTCTCAATTATTTTTTCACAGCATGAAAGTAAACGTATGAGTCTGCATGACTCTGGGATTGTACTACTTTCCTAACAAGTGCATGTCTCTAGTCATGAAGAATATTTATAAGACCTTGTAATTAATAGATGTAATGGTACTGTAAGTTCATGCTGAATGTTCTCAGGCCATTATTACTAATTCTGTCTCTTCTCTGTGCTTTGTTTGGATTTAGTTTGAGTAGTTCTTTTTCAGTATAATCTAATTTGATTTCAGTATCTGAGATTACCTGGATGTCACCAGGACAATTTATGACCCCCTTTGTGGAATCCAGCTGTTTTGCATAAGAAGGATATATTTATTAAAACTGAAAAGACTCCAGATGCAACGCTTTCATTTTGAAGCATGCATTAAGAAAAGGATAATTCTCAGAGGGCTCAGAATTTTAAAGATGCCGACAACAGGAAACACTTACCCTGAGTTGTTGTATCGCTGGCAACAGCTTAACATTGAGGTGAGCATTAGTTACATGACTCTTCTCAATGAGTTTTTTGCACCAGAAGAAAGTAGACTTCAAGAACTTATTAAAAAGCAACAAACTGACTTATATCAAAACTTTAATGATACTGTTGTTGAGCCGTTATTTGATCGATTGGTAGATGGTGTTTCTCTGTTCGAAAAACGACTATTAGAACAGAAGAAACATAAGCTCCAAAGAGATGTATACGATTTTTCACATGGCCAAGTCTTTACTTGGCCTAGGTATGGTAATAATAACAGGCAGAATAATAATACCAACAATAACAGTTTGTCATATGCATTGGGTTCAAATGCTACAAGTGTTACCACTATTAATAGTAGTAAAAACTCTTTAGATAGTATACGTGGAATTAAATGTTGATACTAATAGAACTGTGAATTCTGTAGTAGAAGAAAATCTGAACTTAGAATCTAATACAGCTATTAAAGCTACTAATAGTGTTAATTCAGAGAATTGTGATGGTGGAGTTAATAACGTTGAGTCTGTTCAACAAAGCAGGTATAACTCTGAATTACCTGTTGTCTATACATCACCAAATAATGAACCAGTAGTTCACAGAAAAACTTTTCCACACTCCAATACTCCCAGGATTGTAGAACACCCTACTTCTTTCCCAATTTCCAATATACACAACAGAGGAAGAAGTCGCTCTATGAGCAGGGGAAGGCAAAAAAGGAAAGCCCTGGGAGGAGAGTTGAAAGAACCCACTTTGAAGAAAATATGGGAGAAAGTGACAATAGCTTAGTATGGAATCTTTTACATAGACCTTTAGACAGATATGAGTTAGAAGTCCTAAACAAAGGACTTTCGTTCATACCTACTACCAATAGTAACATGATAGACACCATTTTAGATATTAAATTGTTTGCTCGTAATTTGCAATTAAAATTGCTTTTTAATAATGTTGCTAGCAATACACGACTTGTACAATTTCGTAAACCTAGTGTATTTGTTACTAGTTTACATCCATTAGTGTATGCCTTTTGCAAAATGGTTGAAGAGGATATCTACTCTACATCAAAGAAACCTTTTGTTTATTCCAAGAAGGGTAATTTAACTTTTAGACAGAAAAAGGCACTAAATAATCTTAAGAACGATAGAAACATTTCAATCAGACCAGCTGATAAAGGTGGCCCAGTAGTAGTGTTAGACAGAGAAGTATATAATAGTTATATGAAGGAAATGCTGAGTGACTCTACTTTTTATATACCTATAGTCCTGCATGTTGTACAAGAACATGTTCTTAGGGTGCATAATACATTGGATGATTTGAATAGAAGTGGTACAATTACATCTGAAATGTACAAATTTCTATGGGTTGAAAATCCATTGATTCCAACTATACAAGGATTACCCAAAGTAAATAAAGATCCCATACATCCACCAATGAGACCCATTGTAGCAGGCAGAGGTTGGGTTACTGAACCCCTGTCAGTGTTTGTAGAAAAAATGCTAAGACCAGTAGTAGATTTAAATCCATTTATTCTAAGGGATTCCAAACAGTTTTTGTTGGACCTGTATAAGGAAACCACAAATCTCCTTGATACTCTCCCTTATCTGCTTGTTACAATGGATGTTAAATCTCTTTTTACTAATATTCCTAACCAACTAGGTATAGTTAGTATTCAGCAGTACTTGTCGCACTACACTGATATGGTAGCCACCAAGATAGACTTGATCTGCCTGTTATTAGAGACAGTGTTAGAAAACAATATTTTCTTTTTTAATGATGAATTGTTCCTTCAAAAGGATGGCGTAGCTATGGGCACATCTTGTGCCAATAGCTATGCCAACCTAGTCATGGCTATGTGGGAAAAGCAGAAGTTTTTTCCTTCACCCTCTTACAAGAAACATGTCATATTTTATAGACGTTTTGTGGATGATTTGTTTCTTCTTTGGAATGGTAGTGAGGATGAGTTGAATAGTTTCTTTGAAGAAATCAATTCATTTACTAGTTTTTTGAAATTTACTTTCACAGTCTCAACTTGTAGTATCCCCTTCTTGGATGTTCATATTGAATGCCTTAGCAATGGTAAACTTAACACAGGTGTATACAGAAAACCTTGCTATAAAAATACATTATTACACAGGGAAAGTATGTATCCTAGATATGTCTTTACCAATATTATTAAAGATCAGGCAATCCGGGCATCTAGGTTAAATCCTATGCCAGGTAGTTTTGAGACAGAATTGGTAACCCTCCATAAAAGATTATTAACAAGGAAATACAAAGAAGATGAAATTTCTATAGGTTTTCAGTGTATAGAGAACTTTAAATTAGATAGGGCATGCCCTTATTTTTCAGAGCAGGGCATCTGGAGCATTTCTTCCTCCTTCCTCCGAAAAAAAACAGCTCTGTGGGGACCTATTCACATTCGGTCATCAACAAATAAAAAAAAAAAAAATAAAAAAATAAACATTATACTACAGAAAGCAATGCCACCAACGTCAATGTACCAATGCAAAAAATCTCATTATTCTACACACATGATTTCTACCAAATAAGAGACATCTTGTGTAAGCATTGGAATGTTTTAACAGTTGACCCTAATATTAGGGAAATTGTGGGTGAATACCCACAATTTTTATTTAAAAACAAGAAGAATTTACATAGACTCTTATGTTATACTAATGCTACTTCATTCCATGAAAATAGAAGTCATTTAGACACCAAACCATGTAATAAGTGTAATTTTTGCACATTTATATGTGAGTCGAACATGTTTATACATCCCAATACATCTCAATTTTTTTAGCTTTGATGTCAGTGCTAGTTGTGATACAGAACATGTAGTTTATCTCGCTTTATGCTCTTCTTGCCCTGCCTTCTATGCCAGTAAAACCGATAGAAGGCTTAAGGACAGGGTGAGGGAGCACTTATATCAGATCAGTATTCGGTCAAACACCAATGCTTTGTCTAAACATGTTTTAGAAACCAACAATTCACATACTTTTAAGTTTTTAGTTTTATACATTAATACACCTAGTTTGAGGGGTGGGGACCTAAGGAATTATACCGAAAGAAATGAAACTAACTGGATTATCAGACTGCAAGCACATATTCACCCTGGTCTTAATGATAAGGTCCCTTTAAGACCAGCTCTTAAAAACAGAAGGTTTCATTTTAAATAGTTTTTTTAAACATTT